>NC_037671.1:154270660-154285921 GCF_003255815.1 Theropithecus gelada
AAAAAAAAAAAAAAAAAAAAAAAAAAAAAAAAAAAAAAAAAAAATTATCATTGACAATGTTTTGGGGAAACTAATAACTAACCTTCAAATTCAAAAACCTTTGTCCAATGTTAACCTTACTCAGCCTCTCCGCAGCATTTGGCATTACTAACCAAGCTCTTTTTACTTAGTCTACTCTTTCTGCCTGGGCTTCAGATAAACTGTACATCCTTCAACTTTCTCTTACTTCCTATTATTTCCTAGCATCCTTTACCAGCTCTTCTTGAATGGCCCATACTTCAATATTGGAATCCCTAGAGATCTCTCTTTGTCTCTTTATTTTCTTACTCTTATATCCACCTTGTATAATATGAATCACTCTATGGCTTCAACAACAATTTCTAGGCTCATCCCAAAGCTGTGCCTCCAATGCTGGACATTCCTTAAAATTCAGGCCCCTGTAGCCAACTCTCACACAGGCACGTTAACCCAAAGTGTCAAAAACTTACTTTTAAGCCTGTTTCCCTTTTGCTTGATGCTAAAGTCACCCAAGGCAAAATTTGGCAAGTCATTCTAGATTCCCTTCTTCTTCCACACCCTTCACATCCAATCAGTATCCACATCTTGCAGGGTTCCTATTGGCTCACATTCTAAAGATTTTTCCATTCTCAACTGGGCCTTGGCTCTAGCCCAGAACCATTTTAAGAACTACATATAAAATATATTTTATAATAGCAGTGATCCATGTTCATTGTATTACCACCCATAAACCCAGAGTTTTGGTATATATCCTTCTTAGAGTCCTTCTGTGATCTATGGCGAAACAAAGGATAATGGTGAAGACTCCATGGATTTAAAGTCATACAGATTTGGTTTCAAATTCCAGCTCCACCAATTCCTATCTAGATAACCTTAGTAACTTTAAGATCAGTAATTCTCATTTTCCTCATCTGAAAAAAATTACACAATAATACACCCCAATTAGACTACCATAAATATTACATGAGACAATGTTTATACAATGTGTAGCATCATGCCTGATCTATGCAAAACATTAAAATCTTTTACATAGTTATTACCCCCTAAAAATACAGCACTACACCACTCACTGATTCCTAACTTCTTTTTTCACATAGTAACAGATTATGAATCGCTTCAATGTCAAGATACACATTTGTACATTTTCATGGTATTTCGCTGTATAGATATGCCATAACATATTTAACTAGCCACCTCTATTCTTTTGGATTATCTCTAATTTTGGTCAGCGTAAGAAAATGACAATGAACTTAACCATAAATATTTGCTTGCTCACGCTATTACTCTCTTTGGAGGAATTTCTGAGTCCAGTGAAGTGCATGGTTTTCAAGACTTTGCCATGTGCCACTGTTCTCTGGAAGGACTCTACCAATTTATATACTCCCATCAACAAGGAAATTACCTACCATCTCCTATCTACCCTCCAGTCTTACACTCCCTCAATCTTTCCTTTGCCTTTCCGCAGTTCCCTGTCATGCACAGAATAGAAACTTTGCTCTCTATCTCTCTTGAGGCTCACTCCTGCTTCCCCCATCTGCCCCTGTCTCTCTACGCACCTAAGTGGCCAGTTAGTATGACCTGATTGTCTCTCCAAACATTTCAAATATCCCCACTTATATGTCTAATAGACATCATACTCAACAGGTCCTAAACTGAAATCACGAAATTGAAAGCAATACCATCCTTCCAATTTCTCAGGCCAAAAATCAGTCATTTTTGAGCTCTTTTGTTCTCCTACATGATTTCCATCAGGAAATCTCAATAGCTTTAACTTCAAAACAAAATCCAGAATCCAACCATTTCTCCACTTTCCAATGCTGATACCCTGGTCTGAATCACCATTATCTCTCACCTGGATTACAAGAACCTCTCAAATGATCTCCCTATTTCTCTTTGCCCCCTTATAGTCTATTCTCAATACAAGAGCCTAAGGAATCATTTTAAAACATAGTATAGATTTTCAAGCCTTTGTTTCAAACTCCCGTTTCACTCAGAGTAAATCCAAATTTCTAAAGATGATCTGTTTACAAGGCCCTATGCAATCTTGTCCCCTTACCCCTGACCTCATTTCACACTACTGTTCCCTCTGCTGGCTTCACTCCAGCTACACTCACTCCTTGAGGTAAGTTCCTGCCTTAAGGATTTTGCACAGACTATTCTTTCTGCCTGGACTGAGTTTCCTGAGATATACACACAGCTCAACTCCCTGCCCTTCTTCTTGTCTTTGCTTAAATGAATAATATCCAGACTATCTCAACTTAATAGTGCCAGGGGCTCTCCTTCCCAATTCCCCTTGTTCTGTTGTTTTTATTACTTTTGGAGGATAAACCACATACTAACACATTATATGAATTACTTCCTAGATTTACTTTTATTTTTAGAATTTAAGCTGTAAAACAACAGTGATCTTTATATGTTTCGTCCAATAATTTATATTTCAAGTACCCAATAATTCCTAGCACACAGTAGACACATATCAAGTAACTGTTTAACAAATGAAAAAAACTACCCCCAGGCAATATCATGCCCTATAGTTTCATATTGCATATTTGAATGATTCGGAGGAGGGTCAAGAAAGTACAGCCACCAGACAGAATGAAGGAGGGGGCGTGGCTTATAGCAAAGTAGATGGTCTATGTTCCATCCAAAGGGAACAGCTTCTACTCAATTCCAGGCAATTGCTACCCTGCTCGAAAGCAGGCCCCTTACCGCCAGAAGATGAGGGATGTCCCAACATCCATTTGTTATTCAGATGGTGGTTCAAACTTTCACATTAAATCTTTTAGTTTTAGAATTCTGGCAGTTGCCAGTTGGAAGAAACATGCAAAAAACTCTTGTTACTTAGTGACTTACCACATATCCACAGTATTTGAACTTAGCTTGCACCTCTACTTGTTCTGTAATTGCTTTCTGTGTCTATTTACTCTCCCTAATAAAACCACATAATTCTTTTTAAAAAACCTTTGGATATTGATTAGAATTTTTTTTTGAGATGAAGTCTCACTCTGTCACACAAACTGGAGTGCAGTGGCACAGTCTTGGCTCACTGCCTCCTGGGATCAAGCGATTCTCCTGCCTTTGCGTCCCGAGTAGATGAACTACAGGTGTGTGCCACCAGGTCCAGCTAATTTTTATATTTTTAGCAGAGACGAGGTTCCACTGTTTTGGCCAGGCTGGAGATTAGAATTTTTCTACCAAATTGACAGGCCAAATGGACCTCCACCATGGGCTGCGATGTCAGAAGGCTTCCTCTGCGGGTTAGATGGCTCCTCTCTAGTGACACCTGAACAACACTGATTTATTTTTCACATCTCAGCTTGACTCCCCAGTGAAGCCTCTCTCATGCGTACTTCCTGTTTGGTCGATGACGGTACCGTGGTCAGGCTTCAATCACATACCTCTGAGCTACATCCCTTCCACATCCCTTCTCCTGGCTCCTCGAGGGTGAGCACTCAGCTCCCTGACTCCCTGGGAACACCTAACATAAAGTGGGGGCCTAGCACCAAGGTGGCAGTAGCATTTTGTTAGATGAGTAACTGAATTTCACATAAGGGAAAAACAAAACAAAACTCAAATGCTTTTTCCCATAAATGACAAAATCACTAAAATATTCCATCTCCAAAAAGTAAACATTTCATTTTTTCTAAATATTATTAAAAAGGTACACCCCAAATATTTCCTTAAGTAGATCCTGAGCCTCAGAGTATCACGGCTAAATGCCCTATAAAAAGACAAGGCTATAAAGTCACTTAATGTGAATGAGAAGGGCTGCAAAACAGATTTTATTCACATATTTACAATGGTCTTAGAGGTAACAGAACATTCTAAATTTAACCAAAAGCCAAACAAAAATGCTTTCTAAAAGCCTTTAGGATAATATCAAGGCCTTTCTAAAAAAAATAAGCATTATTTACAACTTCTCTTTATGTTTTTAAAGATATTTAAAACTTGATTTAAAATGTTTTACAATGCCAAGAAAGTATTATTTTTTAAGAGTGAGAGATACAAATAAATCTAAGAGAAAAACTTTGTTTTTATGGTTACTGGATCCATAAGCAGGTCATAACCAAAAATTCAGACAAAGGCTGATAACTGCATTTTCACATTATTCCACAAGATGTCAGCATGTAACTAAACAACTTCAATGGTGGTGGTAGAGGGAGGAGGTGGATTCACTTAAATAGAACAATAGAAACCCCTTCATTTCATGATCTTACACTACAGCTTTGGTAACTCACTTCATAAACGCATATCCATGTATATTTCATTATTGTAAACCCAGTTCTTAATATATCCTTACAGTACTTTATAAATACAGCTATTTAGGTATTTCTTTTTTGAAACACCTTAATTTTTTTCTTTCCAATTTAGCTCTCAAAATTCTTCTGATCAAATTAAGAACCTTCAAATACTTATTAAAGTCTAGGAATAATCCTCGGCACAACACAAACATTAACCTATTTGTCTCTCTGGATTAGCTATTTTCCCCCATTCTACAGATGAGAAAAATTTAGAAAAAAAATGTCAGTGGTTCACGTGGGGTTACTTACTCACTCTAGATTATATATTCAGTAGGCCACTAGAGTCTCTGCAGGAGGGGTAGGGGTAGGGGTAGGAGTGTGTGGGTGGGTGGGTGGGTGTGTGTGTGTGTGTGTGTTCAGTCTTGTCTTGATATCTTCCTTTGTTCCCCATTAACAGCTCACATGCTGAGTCACCAACACCTGACCAACTATCAATTCTGATCATTAGCAGCAGTAGTAGGAAGATAGTTACTGATGTCTTTCACTTGCAAGTAGTACCAAAGCCTAGTAAGTGGCAGAAAGTCATACTATGACGACATTAAATAAAAATTTTTGGTATTAAAAAATAACTTAAAATCTGAATAGATACACATCTCCACTATTTTCTTACATCATTTGTACTCTTATCTTGCTTCTCATATTTATCTCGGTCATAAGCCATTTTCTTCAGCAGTTTCTTCATGGCTCTTTTATCCTTTTTATGATTTTCCGTGTTTTGCTTCCTCACTTGGTTTACAATAAACTTGGGAATCTACAGAGAAAAGGAATTAATCTTAGGAAAAAGAAATGCCAGCATTTTAAACTACAGAAAAAAACTGTATTTTTTAAATTTCGAAAGGAGTAAAGAGTTTCTCTTTTTGATAAGACTGCCATTTTCCTTTTTTTTTTTTTTTTTTGAGACGGAGTCTCGCTCTGCCGCCCAGGCTGGAGTGCAGTGGCTGGATCTCAGCTCACTGCAAGCTCCGCCTCCCGGGTTCACGCCATTCTCCTGCCTCAGCCTCCCGAGTAGTTGGGACTACAGGCGCCCGCCACCGCGCCCGGCTAGTTTTTTTTTGTATTTTTTAGTAGAGACGGGGTTTCACCATGTTAGCCAGGATGGTCTCGATCTCCTGACCTCGTGATCCGCCCGTCTCGGCCTCCCAAAGTGCTGGGATTACAGGCTTGAGCCACCGCGCCCGGCCTAAGACTGCCATTTTCCATGCAGTATTCATTAAATCTGTGAAAAGAAAGTGCTTCATATTATTCCCTTACCAGGTGTGCAGGGCATCCACGTGGTGTAATTCACCACCCACTGTGGAAGGTTCCAAAAGAGGCTTTGTGAAGTTCAAGGACACAGTGGCCTTCTTCCAGACTGGAGACCCCCTGAGGTGACGAGCAGTAGAAGCCACCACCTCCATAGGTCTTTCCTTTTGCAGCCTCCTACCTACAGCCCTGCTAGCTAATCTAAAGTCCCCTTCTAATAACCAGCTAGCCTCTGCTGTCACGAGAGAAGGAACAACTCCCCAAGAAATAAGAGCTGATAGGTGGCTAGCAAAAATCCAGGACAAATTTATCCTAAGAAATCACATTAGCAAAAACAAAATATTTTAAGGTATCAAAATGTAACCATGAAATAAGGTTGACAAACATTGAGATTTAATAAATGGACATTAATTTTTTATTAAAAAACACATTTGAAATCATCTACATCAGTTGTCTTTTTATAGATTATAAAGACTTCAGGATCTAAATATCATCACTCTTTTTAACAAATTAATGCTTGGAAGTTCCTCAAATAAGAGATTGAAATATTCAATATTATAATGTTGCTTGGAATTCCTTTAGGTCATTTTTTTCTAAATGCTTATAAGATGCCTCGCTGAAAAATTATAAATTTCATTGGAACATGAGCACCTAATCAACGAAGGCTCTCATCCACTACCATCCACTGATAAGCTGTCAAAACAAGCTCAAAATAAGTGTAAAACAGAGGAAACCATTTTTAAAGATGTTCTCAGCAATAAGGGTACAAAATGCATGCACCCCTTTCAATAAAGGGTCTATGAATAAGAACTGAATAATCTGAAACGAAGATAGCATGGGCTTTTAAAAATAGAGCAGGACTAAACACTGAGAAATGGGAAAACAGGCAGAAGTAAATAAAAAGTACTTCTTACAAGGCATGTTTTGACATAATTTTAAAACAGAAATTCACAGGGCCCTCCTTACCTATATGAATAAAATGTCTTTAATATTTTCTGCACTCACAAATTTTAAATGTAATTTAATAAAGCTAATAACAAACATGCAATATGTTTTTAAACTACTAAGAACAAAGCATATGATATATACTTACTGTCCACAGAAGTTTTTGATACTTAATCAATAAGTGCATGGTATTTGCTGTCCCAGCTGCCATTACAAATTCTCGCTGTTCACTGGACTTCAATCCCAACGCATGACACATAAAGAGATTCGGGGCCATGACCATTGCTACATTCATGACTGTCATTTTATTTTTTTCTTTATTATCTATTACTCTTTGGAGAAATTCAAGAAGAGCCTGAAACAGAAATGACTCTTTTGAGATTGGTGTCATATATGAAGATAAAAGATTAAAGCACTTTCGCATATGCAATTTTTATTTCATTAAAAAAAACAAGTTGTGTATAAGCACAGTCAACTAATCACATCCAACAGGCCCTGTTACCAACACTTCTCCATTTGGTTGACGCTCCCTGAGGTGGAAATTTGCTTCTACTAAGGACCTTGGTGCTGGAGAATGAAGCAGGGATGGCACATAGCTGAACTAGGGAGCAGAGAGAGGAGAGGGGAAGTGTCAGACCTCTGGCCTATGGGAGTCATGGAGAGCTGAAAAGTAATTTAAAACATCATACAAACATTTGCCTATTTCAGGAAGTGCTGCATTTTCCTATGTAGAGACTTTTAAAAATTACCTCAAAAAGGGTCATTCGACTCCAGTTTCATTTGCTTTAAGGCAATCAATATCTGGCTGATATGGAACTTATAAAGAATGAACCAGGCACTGGGCATGGTGGTGTACACCTGTAGTCCCAGGCCCTGGGCATGATGGTGCACACCTGTAGTCGTAAGCACTGGGCATGGTGGTGCAAATCTGTAGTCCCAGGCACTAGGCATGGTGGTGCACACCTGTAGTCCCAGATCAGTGGGAGGATCATCTGAGCTTAGGAGTTCAAGTCCAGCCTAGGCAACAGAGAGAAACCCTGTCTCGGAAACAGAGAAGAGAAGAGAAGAGAAGACAAGACAAGAGGAGAGGGGAGGGAATATTGTGATAGAAAAAGCCGAGAAACGAAGAAAGACCAAAGAGAAATTTTTTTTTTTTTTTTTTTTTTTTTTTTTTTTTTGAGACCAGGTCTCGCTCTGTTGCCCAGGCTGGTGTGCAGTGAGAGATCATAGCTCACTACAGCCTCAAACTCCTGGGCTCAAGTGATCCTCCTGCCTCAGTCTCCAGAGTAGCTGGGACCACAGGTGCACGCTACCATGCCTGGCTAATTTTTTTTATTTTTCATAGAGGCAAAGTCTTGCTATGTTGCCCAGGCTGGTCTTGAACTTTTGAGTTCAAGAAATACTTCCACCTCATCCTCCCAAACTGCTAGGATTACAGGCATAAGCCACCATACTCAGCTGAGAATTTTTTTTTTTTTAATGAATGAAAAAAAGGAACTTTTCATCAGAACAGGTTAGGTTATGCTCAGCTTGATGCCACGTACATCCACCCCTATTGCAGACACTCATTGTCCTCTGAAACTACCTTCTCCAAAAGATAAAGGCAGCTGAGGTCGCCCTACTCTAACAGGGCTTAAGATTTCTCTTTTGCCTTCTTCATTTGTTCTAGAACAACAGTAACTAATAACTGCACAGGTATTCAATGTTCTCTATGAATGAGGCAGTTTATGAAGCACATTATAGAGATTACTTAATCCTAACTTGGAGACAGACGCTGTAATTACCTCCATTTTACAGATGAGAAAACAATGTTTGAAGAATGTAAGTAACTTCCCGGTGGTCATACAGCTAGTGAACCCTGAGAAAATTTAATTACATGTCTATCTGGCTTTTGTTTCTAAATTCTTAACTACTAAAAGAATCATTTTTTCACAGTTAGCCTAAAATCCCTACCCTAAAAAAACCAAATATACTATACTAAAATGGAAAAAGGAAAAAAGTGTTTTTCAAAGAATTTCAGGAAAAAAAAGTTACTGTAAGTTCTAACAGGTTGCTCTTGAATCAAGTTTAGCTGCTATATAGACCTTGAAAATTTGAAACAAATTAAGGACAGAGCTTTAATATCTAACAATGAGATTTATGTATCTAATTTCTAGTACAGTGCTCAGGAAGTTAAATTGTAATCCAAGCATGAAGTTATATAAAACAACATGTTCTCAAATGAGGACAAAAGATTAACTGAAGTTTAGAAAAAATATTTAATTTTGTTCCACAGAGACCAGAATAATTGTTCAGGGACCAGTGTATCTCTTTCTTTATGAGCATAAATTACAGAGATTAGGTAATAAACCATTTTAATTGTGGTGTGCATATGTAATAACGTTACTCAAAATATTACTACCAGAATACTAGAGAATAAGACAGTTGATATAAAATTAACGAAATGTTAGCCCAGCCCTTGCTGAAGGAACTGCAGAATGTTCTATCTGAACCTTAAGAATTTCCCCTTTTTATATATATATGTTTTATTTCAATAGTTTTTGGGATATAGGTGGTTTCTGCTTACATGGGTAAGTTCTTTTGTGGTGATTTCTAAGATTTTGGTGCGCCTGTCACCTGAGCACTGTACAAGGTACCCAATATGCAGTCTTTTATCTCTCACCCTTCTCCTATGCTTCCCCCGAGTTCCCAAAGTCCAGTGTATCATTCTTATGCCTTTGCATCCTCATAGCTTAGCTCCTACTTATAAGTGAGAACATGCAATATTTGGTTTCTTATTCCTGTGTTACTTCACTTAGAATAATGGCTTCTGGTTCCATCCAAGTTATTGCAAAGGCCATTATTTCATTCTGTCTTATGGCTGAGTAGTATTGCATGGCGTGTGTGTGTGTGTGTATGTGTGTATCTATCACATTTTCTTTATACACTCATGAGAACTTCTCCTGTTTCAAAAAGTATTTACTTTATCACCATCCTGGTGGTATCAATCTATCACTGGCCTCACTCTCTGAAAAGCCAGGTTTGAGTCCCAGCACATTTACTTATTAGCTGGGTATGATGTTAAACCTTTATATACCTCTGCTCTTTAAAGCTTTCTTATTTGTAAAATGGGAATACTTATCTCTCAGCCTGGAAGGATTGAGATAATGTATATAATGAGCTTCTTAAAACTACAAGAAAGATAAATGTCAAGAATTATATTAACATGGATCCCCTCTTGCTATCGTAAAATCAGTCTTCAGTATGGTTCCAAGTCAAAGGTAGGTGTGATTATTTGTCCAAATGCATCATAATTCAAAGTAAAAAGGAACTGTGGGCCGGGAGCGGTGGCTCACGCCTGTAATCCCAGCACTTTGGGAGGCCGAGGTGGGCGGATCACCTGAGGTTGGGAGTTCGAGACCAGCCTGACCAACATGGAGAAACCCCGTCTCTACTAAAAATACAAAATTAGCCGGGTGTGGTGGCGTGCGCCTGAAGTCCCAGCTACTCGGGAGGCTGAGGCAGGAGAATCGCTTGAACCCGAGAGGCGGAGGTTGCGGTGAGCCAAGATCACGCCACTGCACTCTATGCACTCTAGCCTGGGCAACAGGAGCGAGACTCTGTCTCAAAAAATAAATAAATAAATAAATAAAGTAACTGTGGTTAAGTAGCTTGCCCAAACACACCTGTCACTTCACTATCACACCAAGATGTGGTATTTAACATGGTGCCTCCTAACCCTTAGACTTGCTGTAGCAATATTCCAAACAAGTCATGCACGTGATTCTGTCCTTCAGATGACAACTGAAGGCGTGTTGTTAGCACTGGATAAGTCAGGGAATTTTGCGTTAGACTTCCTGAAATTATATTGCATTGGAGTTTCCCTTCCCTTTTACAGAACTAAATTTATGGCTTATTCTTTGCACATATGGCATTCTTGTTAAAATGTTCTATTATTAAAGTTCTGGTTTGAAACCTTCAGCAGAGCTGGCTAATTAAGTCACTAAAGCTTAAGTAAACATGTAAAATTACTTGTTTGCATCTTCCAGTTTTTTACCAAAAATAGTACTTCCTCCCCCTTAATTAAAAAATTATGTTTCCAATAGCCTCATACACAAAATGTAAGAACTATCCTATAATTTTAAAAATATTTTTTAATAGTTTTTTTAAAAGAATATGCCTGGGACTTTGAGGGCAAAGTCCAAAGAAGAGTTCCAGATCAGTCACACCCAAAGCAGCCATATTGAATTGAATGCTTCCTCCCACAACGATTTGAACTTATTTGAATGTAGGGGTATCTTAAGTAAATCATGAGTCTTGCAATACTCACCGCACACTGGTCATTGATAGGACGGTCACCCAAAGATGTGCCAAGAAAAAGTCAATGAGTAAGAAAAAGATGTTCCTCCCTGTTTCTGAGTAGTTGAAGCCCTGTGTTGGGAGCACTGCTGACAAGCAGGGGGACATGTTGGATCATCAGCCCCACTTTGTCCTGGGCCATATGCCCCTGTCTCAGCCACAGTCTACACACACTTACACAGCAGCCCTGGGCACACACGCTTCAAATATAACCCTTTCTGAATTGACCTCTGTCTCAAAAGTAAATTGAACCAAAACCTAATGCTGCCTTCTGGGTTATTCATTTGACAACCAGTGAAGCAAAGGGCTTTTTTTCTGACTTAGGAAAGGGAATAGCCCTTTGGAAGTTCTCCTGTAGCAGACATAGCATTTTTACCTCCAGTAATCCCCATAAGCTGCTTCATCAAGAAAAGCTGAGTATTAATATTCATTCCATGGCATTAAAGAACTATCAGTCATGCAGTTACAATTCAAGGAGTTGTAATGAATTAAGAGAAAAAAATTCCAAGATGTAGCAAGTAGTAAATTTTTTTTTTTAACTTGAAAGTTCTTTTCATGAGGAGATTTCATTTTAAATAGAAAAAAAATGAAGAGGGTAAAGAAGCCCTCTACCCATATAAAAAATATTTTTACGGCAAGGGCAAAACTTGAGATAATACTTTTACTAAGTTAATTTTTTTTCTTTTTCTAAGAGTTTATAATTAAACCTTTTGCAACTACACTATAAACTCTATAAACTCTGCTGTTAAGGAAAACAAATCAGTGTGGCACAATCCCTGATTATAAGAGCTTCTGACAACACTTACAATAGATGGTATTAAGTCATATAAACATTGGACCAAATCACTTCAAAATGATGTTATAAATCAGAAACCCAGGATAAACCTTTAGAGAAATAACTAGAATTTGTTTGAGTTGTTCTATATTTTGGCTAACAAATGTATCAAATCACCATCATGACTTACTTCAAAATCTACCATTTCTAACTACAAATTGTAATATCTTTAGGTAGTAGTGGGTTATATTTGATGAGCTTTAGAATTTTTGTTTTAAACATTTATATTTTACCTTACTGCTGCTAACTGCTTATTAAATACAATTCGATAAATGCAAAAAAAAAAAAAAAAAAAGAGGAGAAAAAAACTAAAAACCACCCATGTTTCCATTAACCAATGAACCTCAATCATCTGGTTTGGAAGAATAAATGTTATAGTGAAAATTTAAAAAAAAAAAGGCCGGGCGCGGTGGCTCACGCCTGTAATCCCAGCACTTTGGGAGGCCGAGGCGGGCGGATCACGAGGTCAGGAGATCGAGACCATCCTGGCTAACATGGTGAAACCCCGTCTCTACTAAAAATGCAAAAAAAAATTAGCCGGGCGAAGCGGCGGGCGCCTGTAGTCCCAGCTACTCGGGAGGCTGAGGCAGGAGAATGGCGTGAACCCGGGAGGCGGAGCTTGCAGTGAGCTGAGATCGCGCCACTGCACTCCAGCCTGGGCGACTAAGCGAGACTCTGTCTCAAAAAAAAAAAAAAAAAAAAAAAAGAAAATTTAAAAAAAAACTTAAAAATATTAGTAACATAACCTCATAAATAAAGAGTTAAAGACTTTCACCCTCTGTCCTTAAAAGTAGGCTTTTTTCTTTACAGACT
Organism: Theropithecus gelada; assembly: GCF_003255815.1. Lineage (NCBI taxonomy): Eukaryota > Metazoa > Chordata > Mammalia > Primates > Cercopithecidae > Theropithecus > Theropithecus gelada. Next base: position 154,283,153 of record NC_037671.1, read on the forward strand.
TTTATGACCATATCCAAGATACACATCTTATTGCTTTGCAACAAATAGTGAAAAATTACTGTGCTTAGTTCTAAGGGATATTTAATGTAAATTAACCGAGCTGACCTTCAGTGTGTCCCTGTTTGCATCAGGTAGGAGGATGACAAGAAGGTTCAAAGCCTGTAGCTGCTGCTTCTTGGTTGGAAGATCTGTAGAAAAATTAAATAAATCTGAACTCTTTTCTTTAGTGAACATTTTCCTTTACTTTCTTTTTTCACTTTTTAAGGAAAAAGTTATTTGGCATAAACATGACTGTAAAATCTAAGACACAACGACTGAGCAGCAAGCCTTGTTGAGAGTGTGTTTGTGGGAGATCAGCAAAAGCAGCTGCTGTTAGGAGCTTCCTCTCTCTCAGAATGCTCACTTCCAACTGTGATCATATGACGCGCGGCCTTATGTTTGCAGACACACAACAGTGCTTTGGAAATAATTTTAACTTCTGCATGATAATTATTCCCCAATGAAAAGACATAGAGGATTGGACCTTCCACGATATGGTATCAGGGTGCGTCTGTAACAGTGAAGTTTGTTTCTTTTAATGGCGAGTGAACAAATGCATGGTAAGAGTCCATTAATTCCAACAGGAATATGTAAAATACGGCCTGGAACACGATAGGTGCTTATAAATGCCTGTGGAATAAATTAGAAAACCAAGCAGCAATTCAACAGTCTAAGAGGTGCATTATTATCATTGATGCTATCATTTTCAGCAGCCCTTACCCTATTTAAGTAATATTCATGGATATTTAGAATCATTCCAGCATTTCTTTTCAGCAATAAATTTGGTCCTGTAATCCATATCCAGGAAATGTATGCAACGTAGCACAATTTAAACATTAAAAAGTATTTCCAGCATAAGGTAATTTATTCTGTTTAAAGAAACATGTTAAGAAAAAAATACTTTAAACAGAAGATGATTTCAGTTTCATCTCTCCTAGAAATTCTGAAGAAATGTCATGATACGAGATGACTCATGAAACCATCTCAATATTGTATGTGTTAAGAATAGCCTGGCGGTTCTGGTTGAAACTGTAGCTCACTGCAATTTTTTTTTTTTTTTTCCTGAGCCGGAGTCTCACTCTGTCTCCCAGGCTGGAGTGCAATGGTGCAATTTTGGTTCACTGCAACCTCAACCTCTCGGGTTCAAGCAATTCTCTGCCTCAGGGAAGCAGGGATCACAGGTGCACACCACTATGCCTGGCTAATTTTTGTATTTTTAGTAGAGACGGGATTTCACCATGTTGGCCAGGTTGGTCTCGAACTCCTGACCTCAAGTGATCTGCCCACCTCAGCCTCCCAAAGTGCTGGGAGCTCACCATAATTATTAATAGTGCCCCTCTTTCATTCTTATAAGTGTCCCTGTTTAAAAGATAAAGATACAGTTACTTGAAGGCAGTGATCGCATTTTTACTTTTCTTCATGGCCTCTAGGTGTAAAATGGATAATTAGGTCAGTAGATAAACCGTATAAGATGTGGGTTCACTGGAAAAAGAATTGAGAACTATTAGAGACACTAATGTGTAACTTGCCCAACATGACAAAGCGGCAGTACATAAGAAGCAGCTTGTGACCTTCCACCAATGAGGCAGCAAAATGCTTTGCTCCACATTTCTGCATGACAATGTCAGAATTTAATTTTTCAAGAAATGCTCACAGACCCTACCACTTCTCCTTGTGCTTTTATAATAACTGCTCATCCACAACTTCTCCAGTAAGAGTTGCTTTTTAACACTTGGCAAAAAAATTGTATCAGAGATCTTACATGACTCATTCTATTATAAGAGAAACGTGAAGTTTCCAGGTTTTAACAGTGAAATATATTGTATTGCTTAAATGGCATACAATTAATCTGTACCCAAAGAGAACATTCTGTTATCTGTTTACTCAGAAATGCATATTTATAAGAAAAACGGAAAACAATGCATGGCAGCTGAGCACCCACTGACATCAGTTGAGTCAATATGTCCACCCAAATACGTCTGGTTACGTTCTTTGTGATGCCAAATGTCATTAAAACAATTAACATAGATGGCACCAGCAGAAGGACTGCTTCAAAGAGGGATAGCACTTACTCTGGACAGCCTGAAAGGCTTTGAGATACTCCACACTGAGCAATGGCTGAGGCAACTCCCGAATGAAGAGCTTCAGCAGGCTGGCGGCATCATGCTGTTTGACACTTTCCCAATTAAAAGTCCCTTCATAAAACTTTGCTTCTAGTTCTTGGCAAAGATTCTGATAGGCACAGGAGAAAAAAAAAAAAAAAAAAAGCAGCTATAAGTGCATTTTTTTCTTGCTGAGAGTATGATACATTTTCACTTTCAAGAGATTCTGCTCTTTAGACAAGACAAAGCAAACTACCAAAAGTCAGTATTTCTTTTACTCAGAAAAAAACTACTCCTCTCCTCTAATCCAAACGTACTTTACCAATAAAAAACTGTACCTAAGGCCAAAAAACATTTTAAAATTTATACTTTTTCCTGGACATTCCACAAACTGTAAATAATAAAGTTTTAATTAAGAGATTTGGTTAAAATAATTGTTCCATTTTGGGGCTTCATCTACATATTATAAATCTTCATTAAATTAAGAAAAAAATCGGCCGGGCGCGGTGGCTCAAGCCTGTAATCCCAGCACTTTGGGAGGCCGAGGCGGGCGGATCACGAGGTCAGGAGATCGAGACCATCCTGGCTAACATGGTGAAACCCCGTCTCTACTAAAAATACAAAAAAA
>NC_037671.1:154286321-154297097 GCF_003255815.1 Theropithecus gelada
AAAAAAAAAAAAAAAAAAAAAAAAAAAAAAAAAAAAAAAAAAGAAAAAAATCATTAAAAAAGAAGTATGTTTTAAATTATTTGGAAGTATATTACATAACAAAATACATATTCAATCTCTGGGCCTAAAACAGAAGGCTACCTCTGATTAGTCACCTATGGGAAATGGAAAACCCAATTTTAAAGCAAACGAGGCATGAAAATACATCAATATACCTGTCTTTAACGCACAGCCATCCTGCTGCCAGCTGCGGAAAACAATCTGAGTCCATGCAGAATTAGAAATATCTAGTTCACTTACCTCAGAACTCTACAATATTTGTCAGGCAAATTATTACTAATAAACCAATTGAGTTCTGTAATTACTATTGTTTGTATACTTCTTTACTATACATAAATCTTACCATGTTAAAAATCATCACAAGTTTCTGTCAGTTTCCTCTATTACATAAAACCATTCTCCCAAAGTATGTTTTCTGTTTTCTTGTAAGGCAAATTACTACATTTTCTCTTCCTAACACAACAACCATTCTCTACCCTCAATTATTTTTGTAATTGATGAAATAGGTGAAGGGGAGTGGGCAAAGACAGAAAAATAAATAGGGAGGAGGAAAGGAGAAGGGAGAAAAGGAGGGAGGAAAGGAGGAAAAAAAAAGAGGAGGGAGGGAAAAAAAGAGGAGGGAGGAAAAGATAGAAAAAGAGAGTGGGAGATAGGGAGGGAAGGAAGAGGAGAGAGAGGGGGCATGGAGGGAAAGAATGAGGGAGGAAAGGACAACAGAGGAACATCCAGAGAAGAGAGGCAGAAAGAATGGAGGGAGAGGGAGAGAGAATAGTACAGAGAAATTTGGTGGGGCCAGGGAGAAAAGAGACAACCAAAATTTTTGCATATTATCTTTTAAATTATTTATAATGGACCAGCTGCTGCATAATTTGGCATATGACAACAGGCTGGGTTGAAGAGTTGAGCCAGCTGAATCCACTTAATTGGCCTTCTTAGAAATTACACTTAGTTAAACTTGTCCTTCTGCCAGCCTTCTCATTGCAAAGTAAAATCTGCATTATATTCACTATTCTGTACTAAGTAAATGTATTTTTGCCTCCTGTGAGCTGGCCATCGCAGTCTGCTAGTGAGGGCCTGAGTGCTTTCAACGGTGAATTGAGGACTATGTTGCTGATATGGGTAATATGAAGTTATATTTGTTACCTGTTTCTGAGGAACTATATCTTTGTTAGTGAATGTACTTACTAGAACTTGTCTCAGAACCACACAATGTCCATGACTGACTAGTGGCGAATGTGCCGTAGGTGTTATATGAAGTGAGAGAATGACAAGCTATGAAACTTACAAATACTACAATTTCAGGGACGTCTAAATATCAGACGCCAAACCCAGGGGACACAAGTGGAAGCTTATGATCTGAATACAGCAAGCTACTCAAATCCTATTAAAATGAGATCACTATGCAGTAAGAGCCAAGGAGGTCGAAACTGGTGTCCTAAATCAAGGCAACTTATCAAAATAAGCAGGTGATGCAAACTGTGAAATGTATAAAGAGTAATTCCAATCCTGGCCACACCACAGCCCATTAGAAGCAGGCCAGGACAGTGTGTACTCTCCAAGAAATACTTAGTCCTGATCCAGTTCTAAAGATTTCATAAAGAATGTCATGAAAGTGAAGAGAGAATATCTCTCTTCTCTCCTATTTTCTCTTGGATTTTCAAATTCAGGAAGACAATGCGTTGGATATGGGCAGTGGTTACTTGTGCTATCTCAGTGCAGAGGTAAAGGTGAATCTGGAAGATCGGGTAAAAGTGAATAGTTAATGGCTGCTTTCCAGATACAGCTACAATTCCAAGTATGAGTCCCCTTGACATTTAAATCCCCTGAGGGGATATGTAGTATGCATCCCCTGTAGGGTAATTCCATGTTTGTCATGCATTCATTGGAAGCTTCATCCCCCAGAGCAAAAAGTGAGGCACAAAGATGACAGCAGGAGGATACATGGTATCCCAGAACAGTAGGAAAGAAATGTCATCCAGAGAGAAGAAAAGGCACCGGAGAAGGTAGGGCTCAAACTGGGAAGTCTGGGAATTATTCTTTCACCAGCCAGACTCAGGCTACCCTGGATGCAGCAAGACAGGGAACTGTGTGAATTAGGAAGGTGGTTGAGAGTGTCTCGTCTGACCTGCTCACTAAGACTAATTATGCATAGGATGCCAAGGCCCCCCATCTGCTGGAGTCTATGATTCTGGCTTTTTTTTTTTTTTTTTTTTTTAATCTTTTGAGACAATGTCATGTACTGTTGCCTGGGCTGGAGTGCAGTGGCACGATCTTGGCTCACTGCAACCTCTGCCTCCCAGGTTCAAGTGATTCTCCTGTCTCAGCCTCCTGAGTAGCTGGGAATACAGGTGCCCAACACCATGCCCAGCTAATTTTCTGTAGTTTTAGTAGAGACAGTGTTTCACTATGTTGGCCAGGCTGGTCTCGAACTCCTGACCTCATGATCCGCCCACCTTGGCCTCCCAAAGTGTTTTTTATTTTTAAGAAACAGGGTCTTATTGCTCTGTCACCTCGTCTGGAGTACAGTGGGACAATGAGAGCTCACTGCCACATGGAACTCCTGGGTTCAGGCAATCCTCTCCGCTCAGCTTCCTGAGTAGCTGGAACTCCAGGTGAGCATCACAGTGCCTGGCTAATTTTTTTAAATTATTTTTTGTAGAGACAGGGTCTCACTTTGTTGCCCAGGTGGTCTCGAATTCCTAACCTCAAGCAATCCTCCCACTTTGGCCTCCCAAAGAGCTGGGATTACAGATGTGAACCACCGCGCCCAGCCCTGACTTTTGTAAACTCAATTGCTACTACTCATCCTGGCCAAATCTATCACAACTATCCCCACCCACGCCATTAATATTTTAACTCATCACATTCTCTTGTCATAGTATTATTATAGGTAATATGGTGATTTTGAAAAAAAAAAAAAAAACGAAAAACAAAAACCAGACAGGACTGTAAAAAAAAACTAAACTGAATGATAAAAAGTTTTATTGTTTTATTTTATCTACTTTACTAACAATGGAAAAAAGGGGTGGAGAGGACAAGCTTTTTTAGCTTTTAAAATGCATAAATGTAAATAAACAATAAAATGTTTACAATTAGTAGAACCCAGAGATTACCTTGATTCTAATGGCAGCTCCAGGGATTCGTAAGAGGCCTTCGGTTTCCAAACCTCCCTCTTCAATTCGAGAAATTAGCTGTGCATAAACAGAGAAACATTCTAATTTCGATATTTGTAACAGGTACAATTCCAAATTTAACATCTGTTTCACATGTAAATAGAACTGATTACAATGACATGTAAACTGGATTTTATGAGGTTTTGAATGCTATTGCACTACCACTGTCCTTCAAAACAGTAAGTCCAGAAACTTTTGTTGTAATTTAGAAAAAGCTGGGCCTTATGCTACTTTATAACAGAAGTGTGTAATTTCACACAACAGCTGTGGTACTCCAAACAAACAGAGAATAAAGATGCTCATTGTTTAAAAGCAACTAAGAACATCTATTTATTCTGCTTTTCCAGAAACCTACATTCTGCAATCAAATAAATCTTATGAAAATCTAACATTTGCATATTTACATCTCGTTTTTAGCTTGTTCCAAGAAAGAATTATTTATGACATGCAAAAAAAAAAAAACTGTTTGCAAATATTCATTTTTAAGCCTTTGGTGTTAAACAAAGAAAAATGTCCTTGTATATGGCCTCTAAGTCATACCTGATGCCCAATGAATACACTGATCTAACTCCAGATTCCCGCAAAAAGCATTTTTGTTTTTGTTTTTTAAAAAAGCAGAAACCCGCAAAAATAAGGCAAATGGAGAAATTACAATGACTATTGGAGGCTAAGAAGAAGATAAAAGAGTGATCAGATTCTTGGTAAAGTGATCTTCTTGGAGTAGGCATTCCCTGAGCAGTACACAAAGCCTTTACAGAACATATTCTGCTATTTTAAGAAAATCAGTTTTCATGTCCTCGTTTAAATATAAGGCATTTCCTAGCATCATACAGGTTTTCCTCCCTAGCACCCATTCTCATTTCACAATTGCCTTCTCTACTTTATAAGAGACAGACCTATTCTTCACTCATCCACAATCTTACTATAATATTCTCTGCATGCCCGAAGGCATAAAATCTTCTAGAGTATCAAAAGAATGTAAAAAAAAAAAAAAAAAAATCAGGGAAGCCTCCTTTAATGATTAAACAAGACTCTATAAACTACCCAGAGCTTACTGTTTTCCCCTTGCACATAAAAGTGTCTGTTAGGAGCAAAACCTGGCATCATAAATGAGGTCTTTTGACCTTTGTCTCGATATTCTGAAGTTAGATATATTGTAGGATGTGGACACTGGAAGAGATGTCAACTTTTCTTTCAAGACTTCGCCACTTCTCTTCCTGGGTTATATTATGGCCAAAGAACGCACTGATATTGAGGAAGTCAGATAAGAATTAAGCAAAGTCGTCTCAAAATTCTCCTAAGGATTATTAGGAAAAGAGAAGCATCTTTGATCAGTCAAAGCAGTACAGGATTTTTAAAAATTCTTCTGGAGTATTTTCCAAGACCACGTTTTTTGAGGAACACTGGATAAAAACCCACAGCAAAAATTTTAGGCGAATTATTTTCGATCAGATGGGCGTTATTCAAAATAAAGCATTTAAAACCAAATTTAACCAATATTTAATGTATAGCCAATTTTCATTTTATGTGATCTTATAAAATGTTTAAAATGTTTCTAGTCCTATTAACAAAATGTACAATTGTATGCTAGCTGCTGGAGCAAATTAGTTTTCAGCAATACATGCCTTTCACTTTCATTAAGTACACAGGAAAAAGTGATTGTGACTTCTAAATAACTGAATGAGCATAATTTCTGCATTTTAATATTCGAGTCCTTTTCATTATTCTCTAAGGCTAAAAACCAGCACCCAAGAGAGTTATGTACATATATCCTCAGAAGGAATGCCACATGTTTTCTCATGTATCTCGCTCTGAAAATAACATATTTTTAGCTACCACATTATACTGCATTATTAAAATATAAATAATACTTTATAGCTTTCCTTTTCTTAACAGGATTAAAATAGAGATGAAAAATAACTACATTGACCCATACATTTTAATGATGCTGTTTTGACTAATTTACCTATGTTCTGTAATTTATCAGTAATTTTCATAGCATTTCTCAAAATATATATTACATACTTATGTGAATTGAAAAATGAAACGAAAATACAGACTCTGACACAAAGTATGGCTGAGTTGGCTGATTCATTTGACAGCGAAAACACTAGATTTGATAATTAGGTTATAAGGCAGACTTTTTTCATAGATTAAAAATTAGCAATATTTCTATTTCCCCACCTAAGAATACAAGGTTTAAACAATGTACCTCTGAGTAAAATAATAATATAACAGATAAAGGTTCATAGATATTAGATAAGCTTTGTTAGTGCCCTTTCTGGATATATAAGCTCAAAAAAATAGTCCTCTAAAGACTGGTAATGAATCTTCTTGCAAATTAGTCGTTTCTAATTTTTCCCCTTTAACAAAACAGAGATAAGACCTAATTGAGTTGTCAGCTGATAAATCAAAACTTTTTTTGTGATAGATCATTGTGACTTTTTGCTTAAAATTCACAGGGGATGCAAACAGATGAGTGTTATCTACAAGTAAACTTTTTATATGCTCCTTTTTTATAGAAACAAAAATACTTTAGGGCCATTATCCAATCCTTCAAACAGATAGACAGCCAGAGTCTGCAGAATGTTAAGGGACCAAAAATGTAAAATAACCAACTAAATAAATAAAAAAAAAAACTTCAACAGAAAATGACAAAGGGAGATTTTTCTTAATAGACTGGATGCAGTCCTCAGGCAGATCACGTGGCATCATTGAACCTCCAAAGAAACTGAAGCTCGCTGTATTTCTGTGGTGTGATGGTGAATTTTGTGTGCCAATTTGGCTAGGCTATAGTGCCCAGGTGTTCAGTCAAACACCAGTCTATATGTTGCAGTGACAGGTTTTGTTGTTGTTGTTGTTGTTGTTGTAACAGTAGACTTTGAGTAATGAAAATTATTTAATACTCTCTATAATGCGGTGGGCCTCATCCAAACAGTGGAAGGCCTAAAAGATTTTGGTTTCCCAAAGCAGCAGCAATTTCGCTTCAAGATTGCAACAAAGAAACACTGCCTAAGTTTCCAGCCTGCAGCTTTTCTACTCAAGATGGTAGCATCAACTCTTGCCTGAGCTTCCAGTCTGCTAGCCTGCTCTACATATTTCAGACTTGTGAGCCCAATTGTGTGAGCCAATTAAAAAAAAAAAAATCTCTTCATCTCACTCTAAATATATCCTATTGCTTCTGTTTCTCTGGAGAACTTTGACCCAGGAAAGGATGCTGCTGAGATCCCTGCTTTGTATAGGCTTTGGTATATAGTAAATTGCAACTGTTACTGACAGAAGAATTTGAATATGTAGCCTGTATTTGTCAGCCTCCTCCTGTTAATCACAGGTACTGCTGACAGCTCTCCATAGATACATGTTCTGCACACGGTGGCTAGCAGAGGCTGATGGGTGGGATAAACTGTGTAGAACAAAGTTTGTCAGGAGAAATAATGAGATGCAGGTTTGAAGGTAGTGGTAGATATGAGAGGAAAAAAGCACCAAATGTTAGTAGGTAAGACAGGGAATTGACTAGTTTGGAAGAGCGGAAGAATAAGTGCCAAGTAGATTGAGCCTTAGTACTGGATGAGCTTGCTGAGCCAATTAACTGCAAATCAATTTCTACTGTCCCAAGAAATTTCAGAAACTGTGATATGCCTGGGCTGCAGCAAAGAATCTACAGCTTGGGTAGTTCGCAACTGAGTTGACCTGTCTTCCTCTCTGTGCGTTCCTTAGCTTTTCTCAAATGTAATCTGTGTTTCTGAACAATGATGGCTCAGAGGTTGCATGGAAATTTTTATATTGCCACAGATAATCCCCTTATGAATAATTGAGTGTTGACTACACAAGTGACTTAATAGTTTAGCAATCATTTTCTAATTCTACTTTATGGTTTCTTTGCCTACTTTGGAAATAGGCACTGGTAAATTAAATTGGACATCCTCACTGTAAATAGAAAAGCTTAGGAAATATACACAGGCATGAAATATTCATAAGGATGCAATTCCCTAGAAATTTATAAGCAGTTCCCACTCCTATGTATTATAGAATTGAAATCTCAATTATACAAAGCCAGCTAATATAAGACAGGAAAATGATGCCAGGTAATCACAGTTACAGTAATAACACAGAAAGCATCACCATGAATATAAAACTTATGAGCCCTTGAAACAAATTTGCTTCCTGAATAGAAAATCAAAGTACAAAACATGACAGTATATCAATCGGAAAACTATATTATAATAATATGAATACAAAAAACCACTATTAGCTTAAGTATGTTCTCTCTATGCTGACCGATCCAAGCCTACTTACTTTTTGAAAGATCAAGGGTATTCGAGTTCCTAGTACTTTCCTCTGATCTTGTTCTAATAGCACTGTCAATGGAATGCAAAAAAGACCAGAATCTGCAAGAAAAAATTGTCAATCTATAAAATATTAATATAAAAATATTAATATAAAAATGTTAAAGCATGAGATTTCTGATACTGTCAATCAGACAACTATATATTGAGCAACTACTAAGTGAATGACAGCATCTCAACATTATATATATGGTGGCCAATAGCAAAATCCTGGCCCTGACTTATAGAGGCATGTAGCAAGGAAAGACAGCTAAACAAATGATTGCGAATAATTACCAACATAATTACAAAAGTGCAAACTGCTGCATAAGAGAAATAGAGTACTGTGACAGCATGAAAAATATCCAGATAATTTACTAAATGTAATCAAATTAAAAATTCTTACTTAAAAGCAAATATTGGCCAGGTGCAGTGGCTTATGCCTATAATCCCAGCACTCTGGGAAGCCAAGGTGGGAGGATTGCTTGAGCCCAGAAGTTCAAGACCAGCCTAAGCCTGGGCAACATAATGAGACTCTATCTCTATGAAAATTAAAAAAAAAAAAAGTTAGGCAGGTATGATGGCAGGCTCCTATAGTCCCAGCTACTTGGGGGCCTGAGGTTGGAGGATAGCTTGAGCCTGGGAGGTTGAGGCTATGGTGAGCCATGATTGCACCACAGCTAGCCTCAGTGACAGAGCTATCACCTTTTTATCACCAAAAAAAAAGCAAATAGCATTCGTCTTTTCCACATTAAATAGACACTGAACATTTTACAATACAGCAAAATATAAATATTTGCTTTCTAAGAAATCAGGCAAGATTAAGATCTTGTTCTACAAATGTTTCTCTTTAGAAAACAGATACTTGCTACTCTTAAATTTGTGGTTGTATACACTTAGAAATAGCTCCAGAAAAAAATGACGGTAATAATTTACAATTTTTCTAAATTAAAATCATATGCCTTGAGTCTGGTATGAACATGGCTTCTACCAGCACTTCCACCCTGCCCCCATCACTGAGTGGACAGTTAGCACCAAAGTGGTAACTTTTTCCTTTATGACCCACACCAGCATGGAAGCGAAAATCATCTGTGAACATGAAAAAGGGGATTATCTTGTGGTGTGAGGACAGACATTGGATATTGTGGCACTTAATCGAGATGCCATTCAAAAGAATGCCAGTACCCAGTAAATAACTTTCCAGTTTGGGAATTCAGAAAAGATGTAATCTCAAAAATGCCAGGGGTCTAGGGTATAACATAAAATCAGTATCTTGGATAAGACAAACAGGGATTAAATAAAAATGGAAAGAAAGTCTATTAACCATGATAGCCTTGATATAAACAATTTAATGTTTCTTTGCCAGGATGCAATTCTAAAACATACCAATAAAAAATAAAAAAAATAAAAAAAACTCTCTGAGCCACTTTAAAAATCTTGGGCACTGACCCACAACTGCTGAAATTGTATTTCTAGTTTATGTTTGGAGAAGACTTTGTGATGAGCTTCTCAGAAAGCATCTTAAGTCTTCATTATCAACAATGGACTTCGGAAAAAACAGAGCACCATTTAACTCAGAAATTCACCATCCTAGGCTTTAAGCTCAAATACTCAAAGGAACTAAGCACAGAATGAGGTCTTCTGGGGCCCAGCATGACAGGACAAGAAGGGAAGGTACACTTCAGTCCTACAGAGTAATTGCCTCTAAAACCTAAATCAGGTGAATACTCGTCTTTGTGAATGTTACCATAGCAATTCCATAATCCTCATTCTTGGTTTCTCTTTAGGAGGTACCTCTAAGGTTAAATAAGAGAACAAAGAATCCTAAAGTAAAGCTTTGTCAACAGAGAATTATGTGGATTTCAAGACCAATAAATTACTGGAGAAACAAAAACTGAAGAGGTGTCTGTTCTCCATTATATCATAAAAAAATAAACTGTTTATTTAATGGGTAAAGCAAGGTACTTACAAAAAAAAAACAAAACCACTCCACATTTCCATGATGAGTACAGTCTAGTGGTATTGTTGTGTCACAATGGTGGTATTTTCTTAATAGGGGAAAGAATGTCTTTGCAAAATAGGTAAAATTAGAATGTCGAGGAACAAAGGGGCAGACTACTAACTGGCCTATTTATTTTCTATCCAATGAATAAACAAAAGTAGTCACTGAGAATCAACAGTCTTAAAGTCATTTTTCAAGACCTGATTCTGGAAATAAGTATGTGCACCAAATATGTATCTTTTTAAATATATAGTTTTTAAAGGAGAAAGCACATGAGTTACAATTGATTGTTTCAGATTTTCCTTCTATGAGAATTAAATTATTTCATTATGCCTTTATTCTCTATAGTCTAGGACACAGTGTATCTCTATCCAGTTACAAAACTTTTGAAGGCAACATCTTAGAATACAAACTTTAGACGTCTTCAAGTGTTGGTTTATTTTGTAGGTGTTTTTCCCTGTCTCCCAGAAACACTGCTAAAAAGTCAAGTCCATCCTTGTGATTTGAGAAATAAATGCAACGATTTATCATTTCATGATTACCTCTTGTTTTGATTTTCATAGCCTTTTGTTGTTTCAGCTCAATACCCAATACATCATAGAGGGCAGTCAGCTCAATCAGAGCTAAATGGCAAACTTTCTTCATGTCCTGAGGTGCGAGGTCACCAATCCTTGTGGTACCCGTTTTGTCTTTTGGCAATCTGAAACTCTAAAATAAACATCATTAATATAGTAAAAGCTTACAGTATCTAACCTCCATTGCAATGCAAGAAGAAAAAACCAGCTACAGAAAGAAGTTATACTCAGAATAAGTGACAAGAAAAGCCACAGTACAATTTCTCCAGACAGAATGAAGAGTGATCCTGTCATGACGACGACCCCTAAAGCTGTGGAGTGTTCAAGAGTCAACATTCAAATTTTGTCAGACAATGAATGGGACCGGACCGCAAACTCGGAGTATTAATACCAGTGGCTCAGAGGACAAGAGAGACAGTGAGCCCAATGGAGAAAAAGATTTCTAGTTAAGTGACCTTCAGAAAAGGAAGGCTAGAAGTCAAGCACAATCCATGAGGGGGAAGGGGAAGAAAAGGGGGAAAGGGAAGGGTAAAGAGAGGGGGAGAGGAGGGGGAAAAGAAAGAGAAGGAGAGGGAGGGAGAGAGGAGGGGGAGGAGAAAAGGGGAGGAAAAGGGGGAGGAGAAAAGGGGAGGAAAAGGGGG
>NC_037671.1:154597131-154710176 GCF_003255815.1 Theropithecus gelada
CAGCAAGGACCTCTGATGGTCATGGTGGGGTGACTCAAACCTTCATTCATAAATGGTGTGGGCCATTAGTTTTCCTGTATTGTGTTAACATAGCTTTCCATTGATTTAATCACAGGACAAGGGAGTGTTACGAGACACTACTAGAGAATTTTTTGAGTTCCAGACATACTCCTCCTCCCCCCTATCATGTGGTAGCAATCCTCATTCCAGCCAGTACAGCAATCCAAAACCCTAAGATTAATTTGTGTTCTCTGCATTAATTACATAGAGATGTTAGCAAGAACAGTACTGGCCAATCATTATGGGTGGAAGCATCAAGTGAGTATAGGCAAAGGAAATGAAAAGAGTGGATGTAGAAAACATTTTTTAGAAGTTTGATGGGAAGTGGCAGAACTTGGCTAGTATATCACCCAGTAGGTTATAATATTACCCAGTAGATTACTCATTAATTTCAAAGAGTGAAATAACATCCTTTGACCACTCCTCTCTTTCCAGTCAGAAAAGAGATAAGAGGCCAAAGGATGTTAGAATGTGTCTTTGTGTGTCCGTGTAGAAGTTTCTAAATGAGAACTGATTCTTCTCCCAGTTTAGTAAGTGGTAAAACCATGCACCCACCTTCTTAAACCAAAAGCTTAGGAATGATTCAAATGTACTACCTTTCTTTAAACTTCATATCCATTCTGTCAGTGAGTCCTGATGTCTGTCCCTGCAATATATCCAAATACAATTATATCTTACCACTTCCATCAACTATCTCACTTGACAGTATTCTTCATTTGACCACTGCAATAAGCCTCCTAGCTTGTCCCTTTGCTTCGATTCTTGCTGCATTTCTCCCTCTCCTACTCCAATGCCCGACCCTTTTCCCACATAGCAGTCAGAGTGATCTTTTAGAAGAGGAATCAGAGCATGTCTCTGCTGCAGTAAGCCTCCTAGTAGTTTTCCCTCCATTTACCTACCATGGCCTACAGGACATTCCTTAATCTGGTCCCTGCACCAACGCCATCTTCTACCTTTATGTTTCAGCTCAGGTGTCCCTTACTCTGATCCTTGAACATATCAGACTTACTCCCCTCTCTCAGTCTTTTTCGCATTTGCCCTTTGCTTTGCCTGGAATGCGCTGCCTCTGCTGGATCCTTGTGTGGCTGGCTCTACCCGTCTCACCTAGTCTCAACTCAAATGGCCCCTCTTTAGAGATGTGCCCTCCCACCACCCCATTCAATTGACCCACTGTGTTTTATTTCCTTTATAGCACATGTCACCATCTAAAATTATCTTGCACGTATACATAGCATAGTATTTGTTTATTTTCTTCCTCCCTTTCAGTATATAATAAACTTCCCGAAACCTAAGACCTTTTCTGTCTTTTTTATGTTCTATCTCTAAATTAAGAAGAGTGGCTGGCACATAATAGGTGCTCAGTGAATATCTGTTTAAAACAAATTAATGAATAATTCCCAAAGGAAAAAAGAGAGAGAGATAATACAAGAGATGGAATAATTTACATGTTAAATTGTTGTGCAGTTATTCTCCCCCAGATGCAATGTCCACCCATCCTGGCATTGCTCTGTCTTAGGAAGCTGAGCCCTGTAGACTTCAACATTCCAGTTCCTTCCTAAAAGGTTTCTGGTTGGGTTGAGTAAGTAGCGGGAACTGGCAAGAAGATTGAAGAATACGAGAGAGGACAGTATTTCGTCTCCATTTCCTGGTTGCTTCATGACCACTTCCTCACAAAGACTGAACTTCCCTGAAATGATAGTTTCTCTCTCCTCTTCCTCAAGACTGCAATTCTCCAAGTTCCAGTAACAGCATTGCCACCGCTCATCCCTTCGGTTCTAGGGATTGTAATTCTTGATAGTGCTAGTTCCTGGGTGCTCTAACATTTTTCTTAGGCCTCTTAACTGTGACCAAACCTCCACAAGTAGCCTCTTATTAAAAGTCTCACTATTGGAACCATTTGGAATATACAGGTTGTCTTCTGCCTGCCCTTCAAGATCCACTCTCCATCTTTCTCTACCATATTTTGTGCACCAGGAAGCTAAACCATCTAGACTTGACCAATGAAGTCCATTAGCCAATGTCTTTCAGTAGAGTTCAGCTAAAAAGAAATACCAGCAGGAAATTAGAGGGTGAAAGAAATGTCAAGTCAAGGTATTTATTCTCCCTCTTTAGTTGTCAGTTGTCTCAAACTGAATGTCTTTATCCCATTTCTTAGCTCCTGTCAGGAAGTTCATTCTTATACCCCGTCTGTACTTTCAACCCTTGTCACTTCAGACCTTGAGGTATTGAAAGCTCTCTGCTGCTACAAGTTGCAGGATGTTATTCCATCACGTGTTGCTTTTCCCAAACCTTGTGCACATCTTTGTGTATAATCCCTTTGTTAAACTCTCCAAATTACTCAATTTGATTGTACCATATGTTACCTGCCAGGACCCTGACTGGCAAATGCAGTGAGGCTCCGCCATTGCCATGTCAGATGATGCCTCTCCAGCGAGCTGTCAGTGCATATTAGCTTATTTCAATGCAAAGGATTATGCTTGTTATTCCAATACTTTTCTCTCTCACTAAGCAATAGTGACTTAATCAAACTCGGAGAACACATACTTGTGAAAAGAATGGGAGATGGGGCAGCTCTGCCTTGTTTGAGATTCTCCGAATGCAGGTTCTGGTCCTTCAGGATCCACGGAAATTTCTGGGCATCACATTGGGCTACCTGTTTGTGCTCCATCTGCTCTGCGGTGCTGAAGGGAAGGGTTATATAGACCATGGGTCTGTGTTGGAGTCATTTCTTCTTACGCTGAGAATTCTTTTCTGTTTTTTAAATTTATTTTTACTGAAGTAAAATGTACATATATAATTTACCAGCTTTACCATTTTTAAGTGTACAGTTCAGTGGTAATAAATACATTTATATCATTTTCCCCCTTCATCCTTCACTTCCCCTGAGTGCTGAGAATTCTTCATCTCAGTCTACAACTACTTGAAGTTCACACTTAAGGCAGTCATCAATTCAAAAATGAGGCCATGCTGTGTAATGGTGAGATCATGGCAGTCAGATATACCTGGATCTAAGTCCTGACTGTCTCACTTGCCATGGATGTGCTAACAACAGCTGCACACCACCACTAACACTATCTCTGCTACAACAGATGGATGTCCACTCTGTGACAGGCAGATCACAGTTACCTTATATTCAGAAATGACTTCTCATTTTTTGGGTCTGTTTGTGCTGCATCTGTTCTGCTGTGGTGATGGGAGGGGTTTTACAGGCCAGGCTGAATTTTAAGGGGAAAGAAGAAACCTTCCAGGTAGAATACTCCTTGGAAGTGTTCCCTCCTGTTGACAGAAATCACCTCCCACTAGGTCCCTTCCCTGACATATGGGCATTATAATTTGAGATGAGATTTGGGTGGGCACAGAGAGCCAAACAATATCAGAAGGCATGCCACATATGCGACTTTTTAATGTAACTTTTACACGTTAAAATAAAAAAAAAAAAAAGATCACCAGTACACAGTCTCTGGGTGGTCTTCCAGAACAGAGCCCACTTAACTTAATCAGGCCATAGTTAAATGGATGCATGATGAGTATGTGGAATTTGTGTGGCCTGTTTCAGTTCTTCTGAACTTTCACCCTATTTGTATCAACTCAAGGTTCAAAAACAGTGTCTTTCCCTTCAATTAGCTTTAGGCATAACCGGAAGTTGGTGTGTATCAGTTAGGATTTGATTGCATGCAAAAAGCAAAATATTTTCATGGTAGGTTTTGCATACAAGAACTCAGTTTTCTCACCTAACAAGAATACTTGTCCAGTAAGGTGCAGCTACTTGATGAGCCAGGCAGGGACCCAGACTCACACTTTTTGTCCTGCCAAGCTTACCTTGTAACATTCATAAGCACAATTGTAGCATGACTGCTGTAGAGCAGGCAAATACATCTGCATTCCTGGCAGGAGGAAGGAGAAAGGGGCAGAAAGCCAAAAGGGCTGAGTTTCCCCAGAGATTTCTGATTGCATTCATTGGTCAGAACTGGGTTCCATGGCCAGCCTTAGTTGCAAGGGACTCTGAGAAGGTATTTTTAACAGAGTCCATAACTGTCATGACAAAATTGGGGTTCTGTTACTACAGAAGAGCAGCATTTGGGAAGGCAACTAGCAGTGTCTGACCTGTGCTAAAAATTAAATTTTTCTTTTCTTTCTCTGAACTATATATTTTCTTCCTTCTTCTGATGTAGTTCATTCTCTGTCCCTAGAAGCACTTTTTACATACCCATCCCAGAAGAGTTTACTCTCAATTGCAGTAGTATATGTAGAGTATTTGTGAGTTGGGAGTGAAGTTGGGATTGGGGTGGACCCTGAATTATAACCCCAATCAAGGCAGTTTTACATAGGCATATTTTGCCCCTCAAAAATCAGGCTTTCCTGGCCAGGTGCAGTGGCTCAAGCCTGTAATCCCAGCACTTTGGGAGGCTGAGGTGGGTGGATCACTTGAGGCCAGGAATTCAAGACCAGCCTGGCCAATATGGTGAAATGCTGTCCCTACTAAAAATACAAAAATTAGCGGGGTGTGTGGTGGGCATCTGTAATCCCAGCTACTTAGGAGGCTGAGGCAGGAGAATCGTTTGATCTAGGGAGGCAGAGATGGAAGTGAACTGAGATTGCACCACTGCACTCCAGCCTGGGCAACAGAACAAGACTTCATCTCAAAAACAAAAACAAAAACATCGGGCTTTCTTGGTAGGATTTTGAGTTCTGCTTCAAAATAAGATTTTTGTAATAAAGCTGAAGCAGGAGAACACAAAGCTCTTAGGGTTGGAGAGAAATTATAACCTCAATCAAGCTAGTTTTTTCTTTTTCACAATTTATTTTCATTTCTTCTCCCTTGCCAAGTTTATTATATTATTCTTATTGTCATTATAAAGTTAGAAAGAATTTTTAGAAAACATTTGGGAAATAGAGAAAAGAAAAGAATAGTCACGAATAGCTTATTCCAGTACTTCCACTATTATTGTACTTGTATATTTCTTTCTTTCTTTTTCTTTTTTTGAGATGGAGTTTCACTCTTGTTGCCCAGGCTGGAGTGCAATGATGTGATTTCGGCTCACTGCAACCTCCACCTCCCACGTTCAAGCGATTCTCCTGCCTCAGCTTCCTAAGTAGCTTGGATTACAGGCATGCGCCCCATGCCCGGCTAATTTTTTGTAATTTTAGTAGAGACGGGGTTTCACCATGTTGGCCAGGCTGGTTATGAACTCCTGACCTAAGGTGATCCACCTGCTTCAGCCTCCCAAAGTGCTGGGATTACAGGCAGGAGCTACTGCGCCTGGCCTGTATTTGTATATGTCTTGTTGTTAAATCATAACATTCATTGAATTTCATATCCCAGTTTTACAATTAGCATATCATAAGCATTCTTGTTATTATAATTTGTATCACAAACGTTATATATCGGGGTGTGTGTGTGTAGTTGTGCACTGCAAAATGATGTTTTAGTCAATGACTGTATATACAATGGTGGTCTCATAAGATTATAACACTGTATTTTTATTGTATCTTTTCTATGTTGACATGCACAAATACTTACCAATGTGTTACAGTTGCCTACAGTATTCAGTACAGTAACATGATGCACTGGTTTGTTGCCTGGAGGCAATAAGCTATACCATATAGCCTACAGGTGTAGTAGGCTACACTATTTAGGTTTGTGTAAGTACACTCTATGATGTTCACACGATGGCATAATTACCCAACAACGCACTTCTGAGAACATGACTACGCATAGCAAAACTAATAAATTCTTATAGGAATGTTGATATTCAAAAAGATCAAAATATTAGCCACCACTTAATGAGCACTTAATGTGAGGCATGGTATTAAGCACATTCTAAACTACATTAACTCATTTATTCCTTACAACACCCTATGAACAAGATATTATTACCATCCCTATGAACAGGTGAGGAAACGAGCTCAGAGACAGTTAAATGCCCTTTCTAAAATCCCACAGCTAGTGTTCATTTCATTTTTTAAAATAATAATATGTAAAATAATGATGCATAGTTCTGGTAACAGAACATTAATGCAAAATTTCTGTCCAACCCTAAGAGCTTTGTGTTCTCCTCCTTCAACTTTATTACAAAAATCTTATTTTGAAGCAGAACTCATAATCCTACCAAGAAAGCCCGATTTTTTTTTTTTTTTTTTTTGAGATGGAGTCTCGCTCTGTTGCCCAGGCTGGAGTGCAGTGCAAGCGATCCTCCTGCCTCAGCCTCCCAAGTAGCTGGGATTACAGGTGCCCACCACCACATCCGACTAATTTTTGTATTTTCTTTTTTTTTTTTTTTTTTTTTTTGAGACGGAGTCTCGCTCTGTTGCCCAGGCTGGAGTGCAGTGGCCGGATCTCAGCTCACTGCAAGCTCCGCCTCCCGGGTTCATGCCATTCTCCTGCCTCAGCCTCCCGAGTAGCTGGGACTACAGGCGCCCGCCACCTCGCCCGGCTAGTTTTCTGTATTTTCCATAGAGACGGGGTTTCACCATGTTGGCCAGGCTGGTCTTGAATTCCTGGCCTCAAGTGATCCACCCACCTCAGCCTCCCAAAGTGCTGGGATTACAGGCTTGAGCCACTGCACCCTGCCAGGAAAGCCTGATTTTTGAGGAGCAAAATGTGCCTATGTAATCACATGTAAAGTGAAGATTTGAAAATTACCCTATCAAGTTAATTAATTATATCTGTTTTATTCAATTGGGCCCTCTATTCTAATAAAATTACTATTTGACTCTGCTGCATACACAAGCCTTTTTTTAAAAAAATTTGACAATTCTCTGCACTCAGCTTAATCACTGTCCTGTGATCTTTTGTGTTATTTATTAAAACAAATGATTATCCATATCAAAGTGTAGTTTTTCCATTTTCCTCTCAGACATGACACAGATATATTTGGAACAGGGAGGTGCTGATGTCCTATCACTCTTCATAAAAGGCAAAGTTGGGAAAGTGAGAAAAGTCCACAGTGTTTCTTAGGATATTCCTAGATATCTTAATGCCATAAAGCAACAAACTACCAGGTGATTATCAAGCGAGATTATCAGTACATTGATTTAATATTTTTCTTAACCTTTTTCTTGCAACAAGAGAGCTCATCTACGAAGATATCTTAATGCTCCCATTCAAAATGATTAAGCCAGAAAGGATTTACAGCACTCTTTCCCTGGCCTGTTATTTAACTAGAACAATGAAACTAAATATATGTCTTCTAAACATTTATTTAGTTTTTGTTTTAATAGGTAATAGTCAAACGATTTTTTAAAACTTTTTTAAAAACTTGAACAAAGTAGACACTGAGAGGTAGGTTCCTTCCTACCTTGCATTATCTATCACATTCCTACTCCTCCCATGAATAACTGCTTGTATTAATTGTTCATATTACTTCCTCCGCTTCTTGTATCAAATGTAGATTATCATACACTTTACTCCACACCTTGAGTTTTATCTTTAACAATATTTCCCCGAGATTTTTCCTTATCAGGACATCTTATGCTTCCTCATTGTTTTTTTACAGCCACCTAATATTCCATTGTGTGCATGTACCGTAATTTAATTAACCACCCTGCTGATAGACACTTGGGTTGTTTCCAATCTTTTGCCTTCACCAACAATGCCATCATGAATAACCTCAGACACAGATCATTTTGATGTGTGCCGATGTGTCAGTAAGATGCATTCCCAGAAGTGAAACTGCTGGGTCAAAGGGTAAACACATTTGTAACTATTAAAAATACTGCCAAAATGTCCTTTATGGGGGTTGTGTCATTGTGTTCTGCCACTAGCAATGTATGAGAGTACCTGTACCCCATAGTCTCAGAAACAGAATTTTGTTCAACTTGTTCACTGTTGCCAATCTGATAAGTAAAAAACTGGTGTTGGTTATTGAGTAGGACTTTAATTCACAGAGCGATATCATGCAATTTTGAGTAACGTAAAAGACTTTTTGTGGTTGTGATTTTTGTTTTTCATACAATCTGTGTCTGCCACACACTATCCTGAAGTCCTGTGTCACAAAATCACTGCTATAAGTGGAACTGTGTCAATGAGGGCTTCCAGGATTTATATATCATGCCTTTTGACATAAGGCAATAGGTATGGTGTCAGGAGCCCTTGTATTCAAGCCAGGAGAAAAATGAAGCATCAAGGAGTCAAGTCCTAGACATTCCTATAACTGATTATGTCCTTTGAGCCAGTCATTGAATCACTAAAGGTTCAATATCCTTATGCAGTAAAAGTATCAGGAAGCAGAATAATGAAAAATGAGATAAAGTTTTAATGACTCTTGCTGAGGAGGGAAAAGGATGGGAGAAAACATCCATTTAAGGCAGCAAAATTGTGCCTTACTGATATCATCGATTGGAAATATTGGGCTTGTGATGACCTGGGTAGAATAAAATAGTTATACTCTGGAGTCTATTTTGTTCCAACATGTTGAGACATTCATATGGACCCGATACGGTGAAATGTTCAGGTGGACCTTTGGGATACTAAATTCTTGCAATGGGGCCAAGCTAGTATTGAATTTAAAAGGGACTGGTGTTTGTAAATACTTTGCCTCAAAATCTATGATTGGATACAGATTAAATTTATTATGTTTTGGAGATTGTGCATATCTTATGACCATAATTTTAATTACATTTAAATTTCAAGATAGTCTGCTTAAAATTGTACAATTAGATTTCAGGCCATTGATATTTATTAAATAATTATCCCCGGATGCTAAATATTTAACTAATAATATGTAATTGGCACATTTTTGAAACATTTAGCTGAATGTATAGTATAGTCCTGTTTCATTTGAAACCTTGTGTGTTTACTGGTAGATATTTGTATAGAATGACATTGGAGAGACTATACATTAAAAGTGTATAGCCTTTCAAACCATTCTATCTAGGTTGTAGAATTTCAAGTAACTTTAATTTTTTGTTTGCTTATGTGTATTTCTATAATATTCCAGAAAGAACATTTATTATCTTTGAAAAATAACTTTGTAAAATCAAGGAAAAATATTTTGAGGTTAAAGATGGGACTGGAAGGAGACTTTCATTGCCAAAAGTTCAGTTCAAAGAATTCTCGTGTCTAGTCAATGCTGTTAAACCAACCAGTGGCATTTTAAATGAAGTAGGGTAACAATTTGCTAGGTGCTTTTTTCTATATTAGAGATCTCTCTCAACATTTTCTGTAGTGTCATTTCTTCCTTTTTTACATTTTTTATTTGAAGATAAAATAGAGGAAATCATAGCACTTGAAGGTGAAGAGACTTTCAACATATCTATTTGGTATGTAAACATGATTTTTCAACCACTTTGTTTTATGCCTCTCATGATTTCCAACAGATATAATAGGCCTTAGTTCCATTTTCTATTGTATTATAAAGGTTATTTTCACAGGATGCTGTTCACAGTATCTTTTTAACTGGTCTCTGGGCAATCCATCTGACAAAAAGCCAGATTAATATGTTCCTAAAACACCACTTTCATTATGTAACTTTCCTGCTCAAAAATCTCCAATAGTTTCTTGTATTTATTGTCATGATTTTCGAGCTTTTAGACAGTAGAACATTTTCTTCCCCTAAAGAATACTTACATGGAACCTCTATGAATAAAACAGATGACAGTAGTGTTCTATTAGAACTTAAGATAAAGTCAGTCAATAAAAACCATGAGGCTATTTTGATACACACAGAAAGAGAATCGAGTGTTATGGTTGAAACTGAAAGTCTTCAGCGTTCAAATATATTTCCATATTTTATTCTGGTTTCATAGAATGGAAAAAAATCTCCATTTGTAAAAAAAAAGTAGACACTGTTAATAAAAGGTTTTTTAATAGCTAAGCTTTCAATCACAATGAATAAAAAATTACATACAAAGTTTACCCCAGTATTTGCAACGAAAGTTAATGTGTTGGTGGAAATCACTGTGTCAAAAAGTGATAGATCAGGCATTGGAGTGTGGGTGCTGATTTGCTTCTCTGTTTGTTTCCTTGTTTCTTTTAACTATAGAACTTAATATTCACGAATCTATTTTTAAAATATTTAAGATCAGGTTGGTGTAAAAAGCTTCTTAGTTCATGGAAAGATTTTCGGCAAATGAGAGTCAGTTGGTTCTTTGCAGCTTTAAACTAGGCGTTCTTTTTTTTCTCAATGCTGTGTATACTGTCAAACTTCTTTTTCTATAAAAAGATCAGTTTTGTCTGCCGAGGTGGAAAACATTCTTCCTTGTTGATCTCTGCAAGTGTAGGGAATTGTTTTTTATGGTATTCACACTCTTCTCACTTTGATATTGTGCAGATCACTGGGGCCTTCAACCTATGGAAATACATCTTTCACCAAAAGTTCCAAGACCATCCATTTACTGAGGACTTGGCCTTCAAGTCCTCAAACCCTGAAAATTATCTCCTAAATAAACATCAGGATCTAAGGCGTACAAGCCTCTGAGATTGCTCCTTTGGCCTTACATGTGTGTTTTCATTGTGTTATTGTCATATTTTTCCTGATGATTATTGCCCATTTCACTTTTTCATGATTCACTTTTAGTTCCTCAGAAACTATTCTTCTGAGGATTTACCTCATGCACCCAAATAAAAAGCACAGTTTCATACCATTTTCACTTTTTGAATTATCTTTACTTTTTGTCATAATTGTACTCTGCCTTTTATTGCTTAACACTTTTTAACATTCTTTTTTTATACTTATTGCTCTTGATAGGGTAAGTACTGTTTGAAAACACTTTAAAACTAAGCACACATTCAGCAAACACAGTCACTTCTCAAGTACACAGTCAAGAATTAAAATGAACAGGCCAGGTATGGTGGCTAGTGCCTATTATCTCAGCGCTTTGGGAGGGTGAGGAGGGAGGATCACTCCAGGCCAGGAGTTCAAGACCAGCCTGGGCAACACAGGGAGACTGTGGCAAAAAAATTTAAAAACTAGCCGGGCATGGTGGCATGTGCCTGAAGTCCCAGCTACTCAGGAGGGTGGGGTGGGAAGATCACTTAAACCCCAGAGTTTCAAGGCTGCAGTGAGCTGTGATCATGCCACTGCACTCTAGCCTGGGTGTCAGTGACAGACTCTGTCTCTAAATAAATAAATAAATAAATAAATAAATAAATAAATGGCACTACTGTGGATACCATCTGTGGGTGGCAGGCAGAAGTGACTGTCTACTGCCCTAGAGCTAGCTCTGTTGTGTGTCTATGGCAGTGTGTAAGTTGCAGATTCGTAAGCTGATTTTTCTAGGGAGTTTCTATAGTTAAGTGTACTTTTAAAAGACAATTTAAATTTTTTAAGAAAAGCAATTAAAATCAAGCATTAGCAGAACATAACTACATGTTTAACAAGGGTTAGCAAATTTATCTTATAAAGGACCAGATAGTAAATATCTTACTCTGTACAAGTCATACAGTCTCCAGTGAGACTACTTAACTCTGTGGCTGTAACACAAACACAGACATAGACAATATGTAAGCAAATAGGCATGACTATGTTCCAACAAAACTTTATTTACAAAAACAGGGAGTGGGCTAGATCTGGCCCACAGGCTACAGTCTGCTGACCCCTGGGATAGAGTATAAACAATTCTTGTTTGTCTTACCCAGTGTACATAAATAATAAATAATCATTCTAGGAGATTAAATATAGCTACAAATTCTTTCCTACTTCTTCCACTGAGAGGTAGAGTCTAAGTTCCCTTTCCCTGAGTCGGAGTTGTCCTTTGTGACTTGCTTGACCAGCAGAATGCTGTGTAAATATCATTCTGGGATGTCTGAGGCTAGATAAGAAGTCTCATAGCTTCCTCTCGAGCCTCTTGGAATGCTTGCTTTAGAGAAGCCTCCACCACGTAACAAGGCCAACAACCCTCAGGCTGTCAGGTAGTTAAGAAGTACAAGTCAGGTGGCAAGGCCCTGGAGGATGAACTACCCTATGGAGAGAGAGAGAGAGAAAGAACATCAAGGTGCCAGAGATGTGAATGAGGAAGCCATCTTGGATGGGACCCCAGGTTGAGCTGCTCCTGCTGGTACCCAAGTAGTACGGAGACAAACCATCCCCACCTCACTTTGTCTGAATTCCAAACTGACCTAAATAAATGCTTCTGTGGTTGTTTTACGCCATGAGCTTTCAAGGTGTTGTAGGGAGTTCAAGGACTTCAGGTGTTTCAGCTATAAAGGGATTTCAGGTATATTGAGGGAAAAAAAAGACTGTGGGGGCAGTAGCATACAATGAGCTTTCCTTGGTAGGCACAAAAGAATGGGCTCTGTTGGCAGACAAAATGCAAATACTCTGGAATCAGTGAAAGAAAGCACTTCTCTGCAAGTTTTGAGAAGGGATCTGGAATGTATCTATTGCTCTGTTGATTAGATCACATTCTTTGGAATCTACTTTATTCTCAGGCTGCATCTGAGGGGAGATCTCTCACAGCAGAAGACATTCCAGAGGCAGCAGTGAGGAGCCATCACCAGAAGGGGAAGAGGCACAAGAACTTCCGGGAGGCAAGGGAGTCAGAGAGCAGGCTAACATGTCTAGATACTTCTGTTCAGCAGCGCTGTGGGACAGAGAGCTCAGAAGGCCATCACAGCCATTTATAGCCCCAGAGTTTTTCTTATGTATGCTTAGCAGATATTGGGTGCAGTTTATGAAGTGTGTAAAGTAGGCAGGCTCTAAATGGCCTAAAATATGCTTATTTGTGCTACATTTATAAAAACTGGATGTGTAAAAGTTTGAGTTTAGAGCTTACGGGCTTTGAGTTAATAGCCTACTGTGAAGAAGTAGACAACATGTGGGCCAATATACACCGGTTATCATTGGGCTCATGTATATGACAGATCGTTTCATTACACAGCAATAGATAACTAGAACAATACAGCTATGCTATATTGCAATCTTTTCAGATATCTCTATTTTGTATGCCCAGTTAGATTCCACATTTCTTTAGCACACCGATGTCTTAAATGTTTTGTATAATGCACGGGATTTAACCCAATGCTTTGTAAAGAGTTTCTAAGTAATAACTATTTCTTAAATGATGCAAATTTGCAGATATTTTGATGGTCAAAGAACTCCCTATCCTGATTGGTGGGCACAAAAGATTGTTTGTACGCAAAATGCAAAATGCAAATTCTGGAGTCAGTGAAAGAAAGCACTTCTCTGCAAAGTTTTGAGGAGGGATCTGGAATTTATCTTTTGCTCTGTTGATTAGATCATATTCTTTGGAATCTACTTTGCTCTTATTTACTGACAGTTACATATGGTTTGAAAAATGTGATTACCATGCACCAGTATGCCAAATAATATTTCTCAGTACCATGTGAAGATTTGGCCATACTTAGAAAGCTCTGCGCTATAACTGACATTAGCTGGTATGCACATTTTACTTATGTAGTATATTTTAATTCTGGAGCTGTAGATGCATCAGCTTCTTTAACTAGCGAAATGCCACCAAGACTTATATTGGAGTTGAAAACCAAAACTGGGACATGTCCCCCATGTCTCTGAGGAGATGCCTCATTGCTCATCTCTGCATCTCTCTGCAGGTCTGCTCCCTTCTCCATGCCCTCTTGACCATCTTCTTATGTTTACTCAGGATTTTCCAGCCCATAACTTCCATTTTCATGTGGCTTTGTTTGACCCACAATCTACAATCCTAACTCTATCATGCGAGACCTCAGCTTCAACTTCTTTTGCTAATTGGCAATAATCTTTCAGCTTTCTAGTTCCAAAATTTCTGCAAGCAACACGTGGTTGGTTCAGATGGTCTTTTATCCCCAGATCACCAGCTAATCTGTGGATGGGCTCTCCTTGATGGAGTGGACCACATCTCTCTAAATAGCTGAGGTCAGTGACAGGGTGGGATATAGAGCCAGTACAAGCTACAAGATACAGAATGTGGTAGTCAAGGTCTACCCCTTTCTTCAGAGGTTGTGATGGATTGGGAGAAAGGGTCAGAATCCTCAAAATATATCCTATCAATTGTGGTTCATTGTCACCTTGACAACTGGCTATATGGAAGTTCAGAATCTGAGCCTAGAAATCTAGAAGAAAACTGGTGACATTAGCCAAAATGAGGAAAGTACATGCGGAAGCCAGTTTTGTGGGATATGGTGTATTATGATATTGATTTTTTAAGAATAATGTGGAGATCTTCTCTGTCTGGGTTTTCTCATAAATTGATAGAGAAAGTTCCTGAAACATGACTAAATTATACGTGTGAATCTTCAGCACATTCTTCCTTTTTCCAATGTAGCTAAACAGTTGCTGAAAATGTTACCTATTAAATAAATTTCAAATGTGATTACCTAAAATCCATCTTATTGCCAAATAACTTCAGGTAAATAACGCCCATTAATTTTAGATTTTTGGTTATAGCACAAAAATGGCAAAAGTGCTGATCACATTCTTGAATTTATAGTGTTTCAATAATAGCATTATCAGGCCAGGCGCGGTGGCTCACGACTGTAATCCCAGCACTTTGGGAGGCCGAGGTAGGTGGATCACCTGAGGTCAGGAGTTTGAGACCAGCCTGACCAACATGGTGAAACCCTATCTCTACCGAAAATACAAAAATTAGCCGGGCGTGGTGGCAGATGCCTGTAGTCCCAGCGGCTCAGGAGGCTGAGGCAGGAGAATTGCTTGAACCCGGGAGATGGAGGTTGCAGTGAGCCGAGATCATGCCACTGCACTCCAGCCTGGATGACACAGCAAGACAGAGCGAGACTCCATCTCAAAATAATAATAAAAATTAATAATGATAATAATAATAATAGCATTATTCAGGCTTATCTTAGGTCAAATGAGTAAATTAAATTTACAAGAGATAAACATTTCCTTCGTTGTGGAACTGTTATAATTCTGGATACCTTGACCTAGAAGATGAGGTAATGGAATAAGAAACTTTGGGCAGGAAGTAGACTTTGTTTTTAAAGCTGTCTTAAAAGATACAGTCATACTGTGGGCCAATGACACTTCAAGTGTGCATGGCTATTTCTTGCAGTAATGTGGTCTGATTGAGCAATTCTAGAGAAGGAACACTTAAATCACAATAAAAGAGCCCAGTAAGTTTTCAAATTATTCTCATCACTGGAAATGTCTTCCCTCAAGTAAGTCAAATTCTGCTTCCTGTAACTACACTCATTGCTGCGAGTTATTCCCTCTGAAGCCCTATAGAATAAGGGTCAGGTTCTTCTACCATTTCTCACCTGACATAATTTTCAGATCCCTCACATTTTCTTACCCTTCTGAATATACTGGTGACTGTTTTTGCTTCTTTCTTAATGTGTTCCGAAGAAGATTCAAGTAGCACTTACAAACACAATGGACTAGAGTTACATAACTCAAGAGTTAAGAAAGACTGGAAATGGCTTTTTAAAAGTTAAGTAATAATAGCCATTAGATGTTTTATCAAGAAATAATAATGGTGGCAATGACAACTAACTCAGGTGTAGATCTCCTAAGTTCCCAAAGCCCTTTCTTAGCTGACATTTCTCCCCCATCCATATTTGCACAAGCCATACTAGTCTTATTCCTAACACTAACTCCTCAGGACCTAAGGGAAAGTTGACAGTTACTGTGTGTAGTTTGACATAAGAAGGACAAAAAAACCCTTCTACTTCCTGAGACGTTTTATAAATATGTGATCATGTATGCAATTTGCATACATGAATTAAACTTTTTGTACACAAATTGTAGCAATATATCCAACGTGCTCTGCTATCACAGTTTATTTAACAGCTCACCTTCTTAAAATATTTGGTTGTTTCCATCTTATTGGTAACAACAGGGCTGCAGTGAATATCTTTGTACATACGTTTCTGCCCACATGTGCAAATTATACTTATGAAATTAATTACTCATAATGAAAATGATGTGCCAAAGAGCATGCACATTTTTAATTTTAATCGATGCCAATTAACTTCCAGTGAACATACACCAAGTGTAGGGGAGAGCGCCAGTTTCCCCCATACCCTTGCCAAAACAGTTTGTTACCAAATCTGTTGATATTTGACAGAATAAAGGTGAAATATGATGAGATGCGTATCACTTTCATTTTAACTGGCATTTTTTAAATAGTGATGTTGAACATCTTTTCAAATGCTTAATAGTTGTACTTTTTATTTCTGGACTGTTTGTATCCTTTTTCTATTGCACTAATGATCTTTATAAAAATTTGTTGCTAGCAATTTTTATATATGAAGCTATTAACATTCGGTATACAGCAAGACATAAATATTACCACCAGATTGCATATATCTTTGGACTTGGCTGAATAACTTTGGATGTGTTGATTTTTAAAATATATTGAAAGAAAAGTTTTCTCTTCTCTGAGCATACATAAAAAGCTGTCCATTTTCTTCTAGTAATAATTATAGTTTCATTTTAATCTTTAAATGTTTGATCCATCTGGAATTTATTCTGGTAAAAGATGAGGTGAAAATTCAACTTATTTTTCAGCTATTCGATTATTCTAGAATTATTTATTGAGCATTCTATTTTTATCCAATAATGTTAAATTTCACTTGTATTATTTACTAAATTTTATTTGGAGATTCTGTTTATAAATCCACTCTTGTATCTCATTAGTCTATTTGTAAGTACATGTGCCATTACAACACTATTTTAATTACCACAAATGGTAGAATGAATCATCCCTCATGGCTGCATTTTTCTCACAGAATCTTCCTGAATATTCTTGTGTGCCTATTTTTCGTTTTGTTTTGTTTGTGTTTTGAGACATGGTCTCATTGTCACTCAGACTGTAGTGCAGTAGCCTGATCTTGGCTCACTGCAGCCTCGACCTCCCAGGCTCAGGTGATCCTCCTGCCTCAGCCTCCCAAATAGCTGGGATTACAGATGCGTGCCACATGCCTGGCTAATTTTTTGTATTTTTTGTGGAGATAGAGTTTTGCCATGTTGCCCAGGCTGGTCTCGAACTCCTGGGCTCAAGCGATCTGCCAACCTGGGCCTCCGAAAGTGCTGGGATTACAGGCATAAGCCATCACGCCTGGCCATATGCTTATTTTTAAATGTGATGTTTAGAAATGTGTTTAGTTATAAAAAATCTATTGGTATGTTATTGAGATTATGAAAAACATACAGATTAATTTTGGCATATTAGGTATTTATAACACACCTTGTGCTTAGTTAATGCCTTTTTTTTGTCCTTTAGTAGCATTTTAAATTTGCCTTTGTAGGGTTTTCACATTTCTTACATTTATTTTCAGGTATTCTATCTTTCTGTTGCTATTATAGTTTCAGACTGGTTACTGTTTGTATATAGAATAGCCCAGTGACTTTACTAAATTATGTTGTCAAGTAAAATGCTTTAATATATCTAATCTTATTTTATTAAGAACTGTTTTTGAGATGAAGTCTCACGGTATATGTTTAGCATTTTATCAACTATCTTTTAAGCATCTGCAAATATGAGTATACCACTTTTCTCCTTTGATTTATTAATGTAGTCAAATATATTAATATATCTCCTAATAATGAAACATTCTTGCATTTCTGATATGAGCCTTATCTAGTCAAAATCTATTATATTATGCTTTTAAGATAGGATCAATTTTACTGGCTCATTTTTTATAATTTAAAAAATCAATTCTCATAGTGAAATAGATTCGTTGTTTCCTGGTTTCATAATATCTTTCTCGGGTTTTAGTCTTGGCATTGTTCTAGTTTCTTAAAAGGAATTTTCCTGTTTATTTGTTTTGGAACAGTTTAATTAGCATTGTAGTTCTCTGTTCTTTTAAGTTTCAGAAAATCACTGGTGAAATACCTGGGCCCTGTACATTTTCAGGGAGGAGAGTGGGGATGAACTTGCTCTTCGTGAATTTTTGCTTTTTTTATTTATATTTTCTACTTCTGTCATTAGCTTTTCTATTTCACAGAGGTTATCAAATTATTTGTCATACAGTTGGCTAAAATAATTCTTTATAATTATTTAAATGCACTGTGTATTTAGGTTGCTTTCCTATCTTCATTCCTAACTGGCAAACTCCAGCTTTTTTTATCTTGGTTGGATTAGCGAATGCATCTCTGTTTTACTGTTTTCTTTGCTTGTTTTCAAATAATCGACTCTTAGATATACTTAGTATTTCTATTGTATTTTCTGTTTCCTAATGCATTTATTTCTAAATCTTCATCTTCATTTTCTTAAAGCTGTAATTCTTATTAATGTGCAAATATTCTTAGAGAGAGACATATTTAAACTGTTAATACTCATTTCTATCTTAGGATAAATGAGTTCCAGATATTGTTGCGGGCCTAGGTTTTGGAAATGGGAAAAGATAGTTAGTAATCAAGCAATTACTTGAGTCCTAGAGAAGGGGATGGAGGTGACAATAAGTATAATCATGGAGTTCAGAGTCTGGGGAGATACACACTTCCCATGTCATAGAACCTCTCCGCACACATTCATCAGAATGTGTCCGTATAACATCACCACATAATGGTTTGGTGTTCCAGGGCAGCAAATAACTTAGTAGGTGTTGGGAAAGTGCTTAAATAAAAAACATGGGATTCAGTGACATAAATTGTGAAACATAAGTCATGGTACTTTTTGTTTTTCCACAGTATAAATTAAACAAAACCAGGAAAGCAGCTTCATAGGGAGGCTTATATCTATCCTGTAAAATTCCCAGTCATGATATTTATTCACCCAAAGGTGCTACCAGAAGGGACAGAGCAGATGGGTGACACTGTGACAGCCCAGGGCTGCCTAGGATAGCCATGGGGTCTTCCTTCTCCCTGCACTGCTCTCCTTTTTCTAATTGAAGTTTGAACACCATCTTGCATTTTCAGCATTCTTTTGTGCACTTCTATTTCATCCTAATAACAACCTCGTTTATTAGACTTTTCTTGTGTACCCTCTCACATCCAACCAAACACATCTTGCAACCTTTTTTTTTTTTTTTTTTTTTTTTTTTGAGACGAAGTCTTGCTCTGTCACCCAGGCTGAAATGCAGTGGCTTGATCTGTGCTCACTGCAACCTTCGCCTCCCAAGTTTAAGCTATTCTCCTGTCTCAACCTCCCAAATAGTTGGGATTACAGGCACGTGCCACCATGCCCGGCTAATTTTTTGTATTTTTAGCAGACACGGGGTTTCACCATGTTGGCCAGACTTGTCTCGAACTCCTGACCTCTTTCTCATCTTTTTATTTCCAGGGTTTCCTTCTGAGTTTAGAATTGTATTATTTCATATCCAAATTCCTGTGGTAGTCTTCCATCATCCTTCTGGAGGTAAGATAGGCTAGCTGTTGAAAAACAACTCCTGAATCTCAGAAGTATAATATGATAAGGCTTTATTTCACAATTACATCATACTTTCATACAAGGTATGAGTTGGGGTAGTGCAGGGTCAAAAATTGTCTGTGTTGTCCTTCAGGGACCTAGACTTTATATATCTATGGCCTCAACCCCTGGAGCCTCAGAGTTCCCCACTGTATCATCTGCCTCTGGCTGACAGATGAGAAACAAGAAAGTGTGTGGACAATTGTGCAGGAGGTTTTCAGGGCCAGAGCCTGAAGGCGGCATACATGGATCCTGCCACACTTTATTGGCAAGAAGTCAGTCATATGGCTGCCCCTAACTGTAAGAGAGGATGGGAAATGCAGTCTAGTTTTGTGCCCAATAGGAAAAGGAAATATATTTTGGTGAAAACTGCGTACTTGGCCACAGCCAGCCTCTCTGCCCACCTATGTTGCATACTGCTACCAGATTAGCATTCATTCAGTCATTAAACAAACATTTACTAAATACCACTATCTGCCAGCTACTATGCTATGCACCATGAATACAAAAATGCATAACTTCTAATTTTGCCTTCCTTGGAACTCACAAGCTAGTGGGAGATGAGAGTACTAAAAAAATATGTCTACATTGAATTAAGTACAGTGGTCCTCCCTTATCTGCAGGGGATAACTAAACAGGACTCCCAGCGGATACCCCAGACACAGATAGTAAGCACCCTATCTATACTGCTTTTTCCTATATATGCATACCTATGATGAGGTTTATTTACTTATTTGTTTTAGACACAGAGTATTGCTATTTTGCCCAGGCTGGTCTCTAACCCTGGGTTCAAGTGATTGTCTGCTCTTAGCCTCCCAAGTGGCTGGAACTACATGCATAATTTACAAATTAGGCACAGCAAGAGATTAACAACAATAACTAATAATAAATAGAATATTTATAACTACATACTGTAATAAAAGTTACGTGAATTTGGTCTTTCCCAAAATATCTTATTGTACTCTATTTACATGACAGTAGTTTCTTCACTGGCAGACTCAGCCTCTTCAGTAATTTTTATATTTTTCAGCCCAAACATATTCCGGAATCTGTATAACCACCCCCCACTTGCACTAAATGACTGATGTCACTCGTTTCTTGGGATCTCTTGCTGAAGTCTTCCTACAGGCTCAATGCTTTCTGGCACAACACATTGCTGTGAATTGGAACATGTTGCATTCATGTCTTCCACCCACATCTTTAATGCCTTCTCCATCATAATTGAGCACTTATACACCGTGGCCATAACTTTTGCAGTTTTAGATGCAAAATAAAACTAGCACAAACGTCTTTTTCCTTCTTCACAATTTCACAGACAGAGGATTTGTCCTTACCATAGATCCAGATTTATGGTAAAGACAAATCTATGGTATGAAAACTAAGTATACAATATTTTTTTCTTTCCGTGTTAAGTCAAGGACTTTGATCTTTTTACGTAAAGGAAGTACTTGACAGCTTCTCTTTGTCCTAAATTGCCAGCTTCACTACTCTAGTGCTTTGAGGCCATTATGAAGTTAAAAAAAGGTGTCTTGAACACAAGCCCTGTGATGCCACAACAGTTGATCCAATTATCCAGTTAGCTACTAAATGACTGATGGGCAGGCAGCATCTACCGTGTGGAAATGCTGAAAAAAAGGATGATTCATGTGCCAGATGGGATGAAGCAGGACTGCACAAGATTTCATCATACTACTCAGAATGGCAAGCAACTTAAAACTGACGAATTATTTCTAAAATTTTTCATTTGATATTTTTGACCATGGTTGACCACAGATAACTGAAACCACAGAAAGTGAAACCATGGATAAAGGGTGATTATTGTACCTTGATGCACTAAGCCAACTAAATTTCCTATGAGAATTCAAAGGGAGACATAAAAGGAATCAACTGGGTTGTATATAACAAATATTTCAAAAATATCAGCTTACATAAGATAGAGTTTTATTTCTCTTTCACATAAAATAAGTCAAAAGGTGAGCCCCTCCAGTTAGTATGGCATAACACTGATGTCAAGGTTGCAAACTCCTTCTATCTTGTATCTCTGCCATGCATGGCTTCCATTGTCAGGGTGATTTTAAGATCCAAGATGGCTGCTGCACTCTGGCCAATACACTTGCATTCCAAACAGCATGAAGGAGGAAGTGAGAAGAAATGAGTGCCACTTTCTTCCAAGGAGATAACTCCTACTTCTGCTTAAGTCTCATAGGCCAAAACTTAATAACATGGCCACACATAGCCACTGGGAAATCAGACAATGTAACCTTTTATTTTATTTTATTTTACTTTTTTTTTTTTTTTTTTGAGACAGAGTCTCTCTCTGTCACCCAGGCTGGAGTGCAGTGACATGATCTCGGCTCACTGCAATCTCCTCCTCCTGGGTTCAAACAATTCTCCTGTCTCAGCCTCCCGAATAGCTGGGACTACAGGCGCACGCCACCACGCCCAGCTAATTTTTGTATTTTTAGTAGAAACAGGGTTCCACCATGTTGGTCAGACTGGTCTCGAACTCCTGACCTCAGATGATCCACCCGCTTAAGCCTCCCAAAGTGCTGGGATTACAGCCATGAGCCACTGCACCCGGCGTATAACCTTTTAAATTAGTGCCAGAGTGACCAGTGAAAAATTCAAGGTAACATAGTAAGAAAGAAGGAGAGAATGGATATTGAGAGACAAGTAGACTCTACTAGAGAGGGAGAAAAGCTACTTGAACTGAAGAAAACAAAATAAAACAGAACCGAGTTTCTCCAGTAAGACAAAATTTAAACTGACTCTTAAAACAAGATTAAGACATTACTGGCTACCTTAAAGACCATTTTCAGTGAAGTGGTAAGGGAAGGTGTTCATTCCTGTACGGCTCTAGCAAGCCGATTTGGTGGCCTTATCCCACTTCACTGTTCCTCCTTTGCCACATATGCACAAAAGGCCACATGAGAAGGGAGCCCCTAACATTTGTCATTCAAAGTCTTGGTTCTCATCTGCTATTATTCAACCCAAGACTCATCCTGTTTCTCATTCTCCATTTGATGTTGTTGGAGAGTAATCTTGCCACTTACTCTTCCAATTTTATCCTTACTTCATTCTTTTCACAATTGAGTTTAATCATTGGGTTTTCATTATGGGCTCAGTTTCTCTGGCTAGCATTCAGCTTTGTTACCTCGACTAGGCTACCATAATATTGATCCAGGTGCACATCTTGATTCACCTTAGTTCAGATTGTCCTCATTCCTATGCTGGCTCTATGAGCCAGAAGAGGTTATCTGGCTATGGAGCAGGATCCTGATTCCCAAACTTCCATATTTATCCAGACTATCATTGGGTAAGAGGCAAAATTCAAGGGGGTGGTCCTTTTTAAAGTTATGTTTAGACTGAGATACAGTGGTGCCCAGAACCTCCTGCCAAGCAACGTCTCAGCCTCTAGTAATGAGAACAGAATGAATATTACCCTGATCTATCCTTCTACTTTGCTCCTTGCCTAGACATATGTAGGTTGCTTCCTGAGCTGTTGGGGTCATAATTTGACTTACCTATAAGTCCAGGTTGTGGTACACTTCAGGTCACCAAGGACGTTTACTGATTCTTCATCTAACAATCTCAACTTCAAAGCTATTCCAAGCTCTTGACAATCATTTTGGAAATGATCTACTGGTGCCTGGTGCTGGAAAAGACCATCACACGAGACTATACCCTTCCATACTGGTATGGAAAAGTATATGAAACTGTCTTTTGTCTTTCCTATAAGTAAATGGCTTCTCATGTTGTCATCTGGTATTAAACCCTGATCAGCACAATATCCATCCCTGAGAATGCCATGGGAGCTAAGGAGCCATAGCATTCATTTTGGTTTAATACCATTAGTGTTGCCCAAGTGCCACATAGGGAGTCTCTCAGGCCATGCTATCAGTGCCCAGGGTGCCAACTAGGAATGCCACCTATTAAGAAGTCTTTTCAGAAAAGAAGCCAGAAAAACTACCTTTGTTTTAAGATAAGGAGTACACACTCAACCTTAGGACCAGCAGAGTCTACAGCAGCTTCTCGTTTCATGCCAACTCAATCATAATGAGCATATAGCAACCTCCTCTTCTGTATGGGTTTCAAATCACCAACTACTAGACTGTCAATACTATAAAGTTGATGTCTTATACTCACTCGTATTTGGATGAGTATCTGGGGTCTTCAAAAGCCAACACATCCAGGAGAACTGTGCCCCTAGAGAGCTTAGAGGTAATACAGTCCCACATAGAAATGAAGGGCCACCTCAGGAAATGGCAGCAAACCATTGTCTACATCCAGCAACTCCTTCTAGAACCCAGGAGTCTCTTAACTTGGCACCTGAAGAAAATATGGGTTAGAAGCTTTTGCTCGAGCAATAGACCTGCCTCAGCAGGCGAGTCTCAAGCCCAATTCTTTCATCTGTCATGGCCTTGGATCTCTAGTGCAGTGTGCAGAACTACACAGAAACCTCAAAGATGTGTTAGAAGATAAATTGTAATCTGTGCATTTTTTATTTAAAAGCAAAGAGAGCCAAAAAGCCTATAAATAATTTAACATTGAATGATGAAAAACATTTAATTATCCCAAAGAAGAAAGAAAAGAGGGAATAAAAAATAATAATAAAATGGTGAACCTTTCCCAAACATTAATCACTTTTATTTTTTTTTTTTAAGCTGGGATTACAGGATTGTGCCACCATGCCTGCTAATTTGTAAGTTTTTGTAGAGGTGGGGGTCTCACTATAATGCCCAGGCTGGTCCTGAACTCCTGGCCTCAAATGATCATCCTGCCTGGGCCTTCCAAAGTGCTAGTATTACAAGTGTGAGCCACCATATCTGGCCTACTTTAAATTTAAATGGACTACACATACCTAATAAAACATGAAAACTGTAAGAATGAATTAAAAATGCAAGACTCAACTATATATGGCCTATAAGAGATGTACTTTATTTATTCATTTATTTTTATTGTTATTACTTTTTAGCTTCCTCGGGCTGAAAGAGATGTACCTTAAATATAAAGACAAATCGATTAAAAGTACTTTCTTAAGGAAATAATAGAAAGCCAAAATCAATGGAATAGAAAACAGAGAAACAATAAAGAAAATTAATACAGATAAAATTTGGTTCTTTAAAAAGACAAATAAAATTGATAAATCTGCAGGTAGCCAAACTGTTGAAGGAAAAAAGAAAGAGAAATTGTTAATATTGGGAGCAAAAGAGATGATATCATTACTCTAGATCCTACATACGTTAAGGATGATAATGGAATATAATAAACAGAATTACACCAAAAAATTCAATAATTCAGATGGAATAGACAGATTTCTTGATGAAAATAGTTTACCCAACTGATACCATATGAAATAGAATCTTTTAAAAATACTATGAAATAATAGTGACAAACAATGTGACTATAATAACAAATATAGGGCTATAATAATTATAAACATATTATCTGAGTTGTCTTATATCTATTAAAATTTTTAATTACTTACCAGAAAATTTCCCACAAAGGCCCAGATAGTTTTACTGCTGAATCCTATCAAACATTTAAGGAAGGAATAACAACACTCTTACATAAACTACTTAAGAAAATAGAGGAAGAGAGAATACTTCCCAACTTGTTTTATAAGGCTACCAAAACAGTGATACCAAAATCTGACAATTATGCTCAAAAGAGAAAAAAAGAGGCCAGGCCTGGTGGCTCATGCCTACAATCCTAGCACTTCGGGAAGCCGAGGCAGGCAGATCACTTGAGCCCAGACCAGCCTGGGCAACATGGTGAAATTCCATCTCTACAAAAAATACAAAAATAGGCCAGGCGTGATGGCATGAGTCTTTAGTCCCAGCTACTTGCAAGGCTGACATGGGAGAATCACTTGAGCCCCTGAGATTGAGGCTGCAGTGAGTCATGATCACCTCACTGCACTCCATCTTAAGTGACAGAGCGAGACTTTGTCTCAAAAAAGAAAGAAGAAAGAAAAGAAAGAGAGAGAGAAAGAGAGGAAAGAAGGAAAGGGAAGGGAAAGGAAGGGAAGGGAGGGCAAGGGAAAGGAAGGGAAAAGAGAGTGAGAAAGAGATAAAGAAAGAGGGAGAGAGAAAGAAAGAGAAAGAAAAAGAAAGAAAGAAAGAAAGAAAGAAAGAAAGAAAGAAAGAAAGAAAGAAAGAAGAAAGAAAGAAAGAAAGAAAGAAAGAAGAAAGAAAGAAAGAAAGAAAGAAAGAAAGAAAGAAAGAAAGAAAGAAAGAAAGAAAGAAAGGAAGGAAGGAAGGAAGGAAGGAAGGAAGGAAGGAAGGAAGGAAGGAAGGAAGGAAGAAAAGGAGAGGGATAGGAGGGAAGGGAGGAGAGGGAAGGGAAGGGATAGGAGGGAGGGGAGGAGAGGGAAGGGAAGGGAAGAAGGTACAGGGAGAGAAAGAGAAAGGAAAGAAGGAGGGGGGGGGACATTAAAGACGAAGAAAAAATTACAGACCAATATTCTTCATGTACGTAGACACAAAATTATTTTTAAAATACAAGTAAATCAAATCTTGAAATATATGTAAAGGATGATACACTATAACCAAGAGGGGTTTATCCTAGGGCTTCAATAAATGAGAGAAAAAAATAAATGTAAAACAGGTGAGCAAATCGAATGTATACAGTAAGATGGTAAAAGTAAATACAAATATAAATAAATAAAGGTAATTGACTGAATGTAAAAAAAAATTCAGACTTCCAGAATTGATTAAGAAACAATAACAACATACCATGTAAATGTAATGTATATTTAAAAAGACAGCAATCATATGTAGTTTACTGTACATAACAAAACAGAAAAGTTGCAAGAATGGGAAAAAATCATACAAATTAATTAAAAAGAAAATTGGTGTAACTCTACTACGGGTTGATTATCCCTTATCTAAAATGCTGGGGACCAGAAGTGTTGCAAATTTCAGACTTTTTTGGATTGGAGAATATTTATATATACATAATGAGATATCTTGGGGATGGGACCCAAAGCTAAACACAGAATTTATTTATGTTTCATATACACTTTATACACGTAGCCTGAAGACTATTTTGTACAATGTTATTAATAACTGTGTGCATGAAGCAAAGTTTTCACTGCATTTTGACTGTGACCCGTCACATGAGGTCGGGTATGGAATTTTCTACTTGTAGTGTCATGTCAGTGCTAAAAAACTTTAAGTTTTTGGAGCATTTTAGATTAGGGGTACTCAGCCTGTACTAGCAATGATAATAGACTTTAAGCCAAAAGGCAGTAATAGAATTAATAACAAGAAAGCTTCAATTCACTGGGAATGTTTAACAATTCTAAATTCATAAGTACCTATAATATTTACATGGCCTCAAAGTATGTAAAACAAAAATTAACAAGCACTACAAGGAGAAATAAAAAATAATGAATATTTGCCTCCTTTTCTCACTTGTTTTTAATTCATTGGATTATGTTATATTCTGTGCTCATTTGTTAGTTGGTTTGAAATTTTTTTAGGACAAGCAGGGATACAGCTTAATTAATTGATTGTAAAACTCTAATAGTGAGACTTCACCTAAATGATTAAAATTTCTCATCATGGTCCCTAATCCCCTTCTGAGAAGAAACTGGAAGTGTGTTGTCTTGGTAAGAAAGCCCCTCCTTTGGGCCTAGGACCTCCCAACAAATGCTAGTTTTTAATGAGACTTTTCTCCTTTGGTCAATAGATTACCCCTAAATTAATTGAAGCCTTAGGCCTTGGATATAAAGCAAGTCACGTGACTTCATTAAAATAGGAAAGTTAAAATGCCAATGCTGTCTTTGAAATTAAATGTGGGAGTTGCATCTCTTGTTTTTATTTTCATTGTAAATCTTTTATTTATTCATGTATTTGCTTCTTTTGAAGTTTATTTAATGGTAATGCACACATGAGATACAAGATTTAAAACACATGAATGGAAATATTTTTTAAAAATTCATCCCTTAGGCCTCCACTATCCAAGCCCCAGTTCTAATTGTACAGGTAACCCATGTTACGGAAAGGTAGACTACCCAACGAATGTTCTTCACCTTGCTTTTTTTTTTTTTTAACTATTTACCCTAGGCACTATTTCATACCAGTTGATCAGGTGGGTACCACATTTTTTTTTAATGTTCTGTGTCCTGTGTAACATTCCTGCACGGATGAAGCACATTTATCTTACCTGCCCCTTCCAAAGGATGTTTGTAGTCATTTGCTATCACAGACAACATTGCAATGAACAGCTTTGTATATATACTTTTGTGTTCTTGCTGGAGATTATTTAAAGAGAAAAATTTTTTAAGTGAGTTAGGTAAAAAAGCACAAATACGCATTTAATTTTGATAAAACATTGCCAAATCATCCCATAGTTAAAAGTTCTACAAATGTACTTCCCCAACAATTACTGAAAGTGCTCGTGCCCCTGAACTCTGGCCAGAACAGTTTATTATTACAATGTTTAGCTTTAGCATTCTGATCAGTGAAAAATAGTTTCTTGTTGTCATTTCAAGAAGGACTATTCTTATGAGGGGGTTGAGTATCTTTTTAAAAATACTATAAAATATTAACAAAAATATGAGTATAACTAATATAGTGTTATAATTATAAACATAATAAATCCATCATAAATATGAAATAACATAAGATATACTGTTTGTCAAAAAAAATTACATTACCAATCAGATGAAAACCACCGTATACCCTTCCCTAGTTGAACTTCTCTCTCTCTTTATTTCAGAAGTATTCGCTACCTTGAATTTAATATTTATCATTCTCAGGTATTTATGTAGATCTTACATTTATTTACTCCCAAATTACATAGATTTGTGTATATGTGTGTGCATATAAGTGGTTGGCATGTTTTTAAATTCTGTATAGTGTCATATTGCAAGTATTCATCCTGCAGTGTGCTTTTTGTCCTCGACATTATTTTTTGATAATTCATTCATGATATGTATGCAGCTCAGATTCATTCATTTCCTACTGCTCAGCAATCCATTGAATGAATATATAACCATTTATTTATTCCACTATTGACAGTCCATTTAGGCCATTTCCAATTTTTGCTCTTTGTGACAATGCTACTATGAACATCATTGTAAACATCTCTTCATCGACATATGAGCAGACCTGCTGGGACCCGCTGGGTCACAGGGTTTGGATTCTTCATTTTTACTACATACTGCCAAGTCGCTTTCAAATGTAACTGTTCCAATGTATGCTCTCATCAGCAGTATAGAAGAGTCCTCTTGCTTCACAGTTTTGCCAAACTTGGCTTTAGAACATACTAAGTTTTTGCCAATAGGATGCATTTGCAACAAAATTTCATACAGATTTAGTTTTCATGTGCCTGATTATGAATAAGACTAAACATCTTCACAGATGTGTAAGAGTCATTTGTATTTTTCTTTTATATAAACTACCTGCTGTGGTGTTAGCTCGCTTTTTCTATTAGGTTATTGTTTTTTGTCTTATTTTTAACTGCTTTATGGAAAGGTTTTTATTTTAGGAGATTAGGTACATGCTGCCTTAACTATCATTTTTTACCATCAATCGTTTTTCTAGATTTTCTTTTTTCTTGTGTCCTTATTTATAGTACCTTTAAAACCAACTATTTAAATTTGTATATTTTATACATATATTTACATAAATATAACTTTATATAAATGTGATCATATATAGGTGTTTTGTAAGTGTGCAGTGTTTTTCCACTTTTTATGTGGTTTTCTCCTTAGTCTCTCCTACTTTGCCCCTCATGTGGCTTCCCTGTTCCCCCTACAAAGATAACTCACATTATAAACTTTACATTAATTATTCCATACTTTTGCTGCCTTCATATGCTTCTGTACAGACTTGTACATTTATATACATACTCTGCAGGATATTTTAATTTTGTCATTATTTGGTTTATAAACATGCAATTATGCTAACACAATTTTTTTTTTTTTTTGCTTTTTATATTTTCATTTAACAATACTTTGGGAAAATACCTCCAAGTTAACCTGTGTAATTCTAACTCATTTTTCTAATGGCTCCTAAATTTTGTTGCATCAACAAAAATTTTGCTGAGCAAAAATCACAGCATGGAAACTTACAGGGACCTAAAGAAGAAAAATTGTGCTTAGTCAAGATTTTATAAATATATTTTGGATATGTATATGCATGAACTTTAAAGTGACATTAAGAGGTACATTTTACTCCATAAAATTTGTTGTTGTGGAAATTAAATATATGAATGTATATGTACCTCTTTTGTTTATATACTTATGTATCTATATTATATATTATAATTTGTGTGTTACATAAATATATATTTTTATATATTAGAGGTAACTATTATATATTTATGATATTTATATTATTTATATATCATATATGAAGTAAATATATACTTATATATTACATAAATATACAGTATATATAAGTATATACTATATATGTATGGTATGTATATACCATATATGGTGTATATATAGTGTATATATATCTATACACACACATAGAGAAAGCGAGAGAGACAGAAAGAGAGAACAGAGCCAAGTGATAGAAAGTACACTCTATTCCTGGCTCAGTAACAGACTGTGTGGAAGTGGGGGAATAATTTCACTCTGTGGACTTCAGTTGTCTCTCCCGTAAAATGGAGGATAGAGTCAGGACACAGACTGCTTTTCTGACGAGGTCAAAGAGTTCCTCAAGGCAATTTAGGAGGAATCCAAGGTTTGCCAAGGCTTTACATTCACCAGCTGACATGGCGCCACCACGTGGTAATAGTGTAAACAGTTTAAAATGTACTGGATCCGTCAGCTTTTAAACATGTTTCATCAATGTTTAATTTGAGGAATTAAGATTATTTAAACTTTGGTGCATACATTGAGACTTTATTAATATGTTTACTTTTCACTATTTGAAATTTGCATAAAATGTGACTACATTGTATAGACAGGGAAGTTTTGAAATCTAACATTGTTTCTGTACCACAAAGTAACAACCAACCACATTTAACAATGGGGAAAATATTATAATAGAAGAATTATTCACATCAGAAAGTATATTTTAAACAACAATATACAACATCTTTAATAGCCATATGGTTAAAAAAACTTTTCAAAATGCCTAAAGTCCCTGAAATTAGTTAAGTGAGTGGGGTAAG
Organism: Theropithecus gelada; assembly: GCF_003255815.1. Lineage (NCBI taxonomy): Eukaryota > Metazoa > Chordata > Mammalia > Primates > Cercopithecidae > Theropithecus > Theropithecus gelada. Next base: position 154,627,597 of record NC_037671.1, read on the forward strand.
CAGAGAGTTGGGTGAAAAGACATGAGACACTACCTCAAGAACTTTTATCGTTAGTATTATATTATCGTTTAGACTTCACAATATTTGGGATTTACACTAAACTGAAGCACATTACACAATCCAGTAGTAAGATAGTAAATAGAATCAAAATGGAGTATTAATTTTGTTTAACATTTACATACCTATTGTCATTTATTGAAATAACTGTATCAACTCTTACTGTTTTTGGATTTTTTAAATAAATTCTTAATTTTGGTACAGTTTTAGATTCATAGAAAATTTGCAAAGAAATGAATTTCCATATACCCTGTACCCAATTTTCTATGTTAGCATCTAACATTACCATGGCTCATTTGTCATAACTAAATAACAAGCATTGATACATTGATACATTGTTATTAATTACAATTTGCACTCTACTCAGATCTGCTTAATTTTAATCTAATGTTCTTTTTCTGTTCCAGGATGGCATATTACATTTAGACATTATGTCTCCTTGTGCTCCTCTTGGCTGTGACAATTTCTCCGATTTTCCTTATTTTTGAAGGCTTTGGCAGTTTTGAAGAGTGTTAGGTATTTGGTTGACTGCTCGTCAATGTGGGATTGTGAGATGTTTTTCTCATGATTGGAATGGGGTTCTGGTTATTTGGAAGGAAGACAACAGAGGTAACGTGCCATTCTCTTCACAGAACATCAAGTATTCATACTGTCAACATGACCTGTTACTATTAATAACCATGATCATCTGTTAACCTTGATCATGTGGCCAACATAATGTTTTCCAGGTTTCTCAATTGGAAAGTTACTCTTTTTCCCACTTTGCCTGTAATACTCTTTGGAAGGAAGTCACTATGCAAAACCCACACTTAAGAAGTAGGTAGAGAGCTATACTCACTTCCGTAAGTAGGAACTATGAACATAAGTTACCCAGAATTCTGTATATTTGTCTCTTTTCCACATTTGTTTATTTATTCAGCTGTTTATATCAGAAGAACTCATGAATATTTGTTTTATACTTTGGATTACAATCCATTACTACACTATCTGTCTTGATGCTCAAATTGTTCTAGTTTTGGCCATTGGGTGTTTCTTCAGGTTGACTTCTCCTTTCCCTTTGACACACTCCCATCGTTTTGGTTTTGGAGCACTTCTTTACTTCCTGACACTAAAAGATGCTCCAAGCTCATCTTGTATATTTCCTGCCCCAGCCTTAGAATCAACTATTTATTCACATTCTGGTTAATTTCATTCAAGAATGGTATTAGAAACCAACCAAGATGTGGGCACGACGCGTGACTTTTGTTGACTTTGGATCCTCCCTTTGTATGTATTTACATAAACGCTTTCCTCTCCATGTCTTGATCATCTTAAAACTGAGCTTGTTTTAAATATAGCTTTGAAATTTTTAAGAATAGTTTAGTCAATAAGACTTCTTGTTGACTTCTCTTGTTAACTATTGTTTCAATTATTGCTACTGTTACTACTACTCCACTAATGGTAAAGTTTGTCACTCTCAAATACGAATTCAGGATAAAAGCTTTCTGGAGAAAAATATATAAATTATTTACGCACTTTTCCTCGCTAGATTCCTTTTCACTAAATCAGCAGCCAACAAATATGTGTCTCTAAGTGAATAAACAGAGCTGTGTGTACATATGCATACAGGTGTTTCCCTTTAGGCTTCTTATTGGAGCACATTTCTAGAAGAAATGTGCCAAAATTATTAGACTTTGATTCACTTGAAAGCAGCACCTGTGTGTTCTCTTCATCTTTACATTTCCAAGGCTTAGATCAATGCTTGATACATTCCAGAGGTTTCCTAAAGGTTTGCCGAATAAATTGCAGAGCCCCCTGGAACATGGTGAAGTTTACCATCGATCATTTAAATGTGTCTCAGGTTTTGTTTTTTTTGTTGTTGTTGTTTCGGGGGGTTTTTTGGTGATAAGTTTTTGTTGTACTTTAGTTGCTTGTTTTTGCTTAGGAAGGCTTCAGTGACAGTAGTTAAAGAAATTGTGGTTACTATCACTTTTTTTTTTTTTTTTTTTTTGGTGGAAACTGATTTCATCTCTCTGATACTGTTTTATCTGAGCCATGGTAAATTAATCACAGTTTTAGGCTTCTTCTTCACTGGCAAAATGAAGCCCAAACTGCTCATTTAAGAGAAAATGTTTGGCCAAAAGAAGCCTGTAAAACCAGAGTGTGCTTTTCCTTGATTCACAGTAAAACATGAACCCTTTATTTGAGCTCTTTATGACATGGAAAAGCATTTCTATGTATTGTGTTGAATAAGCTATTCTTCCCCCGGATGGTATTGAATTTAATTAGAAGAAAATATGGCTTTAATGATATACTGCTTCATTTTAAGACCATAAGTCATCATATCCTCTAAATGGTGGGATAACGATGCTGAAACAAAACACTAAAGAGGGAAAAAGTTATTCATTTGGTGTTCAGTCTTTCTGTGGAAAGTGTGTGCATTTTTATTCTTTAACTTCCTTATATTTTTACTTCCAATTTCCCACTTAAAAGAAGATTCTCTTGTATGTTCTATTTTAATTTTACTCTAGATTCAGTACAATTTCATAAAATGAAATTCATTTAAATATAATTCAGGAACCAAGCCGTCTTGAATGAAAGTATTTTGAGACAGCACTCAGGGTTTCAATATAAACACCGCCATCATCCATCCATCCATTCATTCATTCACTTATTAAAAATCTGTGTGTCTGTTGCCATCCTGGTGCTGAGAAAACATGAGTGGGAAAGAGAGATGCATGGCCTCAGCAATTTGCAGGAAAGAAGGAAAAAGAAACTGAATAATGTAGGATGGTCCTAGCTAGGTGAAAGAGAGCATGAGACCTGGATATGAACTGAAGTCTGGTTATATAAGAGCTTGTATGAGATAGCCTCCGAGGATAAAGTGTTGTGCACAAGTGTACAACAAATGGGGCAGGTGAGAACTGAGACAACCTGAAGTCTTGTCTCTGGGCACTAGTGTTTTTCTTTTTCTTTCTTCTCTTTTTAAATAACAATTGACATTTGTCAAGTGTTTGCCCAAACATGGACACTGATCTAAATATTTTGTGTGTTCTTAATTAATACTTCATTCTTCACAACAGCTCATCCCAACACTTGGTGCACTGAGACAGATTCTGTGTTGCCTGGAGTAGGCATTGTAACTCTCATTTCCATTTTGCAGATAAGGAAACAGAAGCAAAGAGAGTTTACATAATTTCACTAAGATCATACATTCCCAAGTGTCATAGCCAGGATGTAAACCCAGGCAGCATGCCCCAGAGCCTTCCTCCTGCTGTAATAATGGTCTGAACTGCTTGAGCTTTAAGGAGAGAGGAGCAGCAGGCAGAAGCAGAAGGAGTTGTTTTCCCAAAGGGCTTCATGAGACAGGTAGAATCCGTGAAGAGGGGAGTGTGGGGTGCACACAGTGCTTCTTAGGTCTGTTAGGTGGCAACAGGTGATCTAGAGTCTGGGAGAGTGAATCTAGCCTTGCTCCTTAAGAGTGATGGGATCGGGAGCCCTGAAATCCACACATCTCAGAATGGATACCATTTTCAGTTGGAACAACGGTGGCCCTGACACATTCTCTGGAAATTTCGGAAGCCCAAGGATAGTGACAAAGAGGGAGAGATGTTGGGAGGAATCAGGGTATGGATGGAGTGGATCAAGAAAATAAGTGTAACCTAGAAGATACTCTATGGGAACTGTTCATGATGCTGGATGTGTTGATGCAGCTTAAAGGTTATTTCAGTGCAGGGGACGCTTTGATAGCCTTGTCAAAAGTGTGTAAGCATTGCTTTGCTAGTTGTTGTTTTCTCAAGCAATGCATATGACATCCCTGAACCTTTCTCTGCTTTCTAGGCACACCATGATTATGAGAGATTTGTGTTTTTCACTTCATTGAGCATGGTTTAAATGTCTATAGGTCTGTATTACTTTCGTAAACTGAAAATAAAAATCTCTCATAATTTGATAGAATTCAGTTAACTTCTAAGAAAATAATACTACTTTATTTAAAAATAAAGATTCAAAATAGTAATCATAGTTTAAGCATATTGTTGAGGTGAGAGAGAAATGTCAGAAATCTAATTGAGCCTTATTATACAGTCCAGATTTAAGAACAAGGGATCATACAGGTGGACCAAATAGTCACTTTCCCAGTGTCTTTAAGGGACAGATGAGAAAACTCGAAGTGTCTCATTGAAGATGCAAGTGAACTCTCGGACATGAGCAGATGTATTGCTTGGAATGATTGATGGCCTTTTCTGAGATGAGTGAGTGTGGTAAGTTGATTTCATGATTGTGCTTCTGCCAAAGGCTCCAGCCTAGTTCTCCTCTCATCTCTAAGCCCCTTCCCTCTTAAACTACTACTCTATCAGTGAAAGTAAAAATAACATGTTGAGTTTTTCCCAAAAGTGGGACAAAGGAGTTCATTTTCCCATTACCTGGTAATAAAAATTGTTAAAAGAAAAAGAAAAAAACTGGGATACGGCCGTCTTCAAATGTATCATCAAAATGTCCCTGCCTTGGGAAATGCTATGCCAAAGTGACCATTTCCAAGTCTCTGAAGTCAAAACAGCTGCATCTTAGTGGCTGCCTCAAAATCATGGTATGAAAATGACTGTCAAAACAGCCCCATCAAAATGTCATGTACCTGGAGCCCATGTGAGATGCTCTGTAGACATCTCTGGGCATCATGGGACAGGAATCTCATAATGGGTTCCCCTTTGTAACCACAGTCCCCTGAAGCTTCGAAATACCCGTATTAAAATTATCACACCACAAAATAATCTGTACAAACAACCCTCATGACACGTTTACCTGTGTAACAAGCCTGCACATCTTGTGTCTGTGCCCCTGAACGTAAGTTAAAAATAATAATAATAAAAATTATCACACCAACTAAGCATCAGGGAAAAGGTAAGCAAAAGCTTTTACAGGAGGAAAACTCCAGAAGGAGAAAGCTTCCTGTGGGAAGGGACATGGCCTGGGGATTGGAGAGATGGGGGGGTGCATTGGAGAAGGGGCAACAGGAAGGAAGAAGGTATTCCAGGCAGAAAAGACAATGAACACAGAGAAAGGAATGAGAAACTGAATGGGATGATGGCCACAACCTACAGGTGTTTCAGGATGCTCACTATCCAACCTTTACTGAGCACCTACTGTATGCTTTAGCATGTTGTCCCCATCATTTTAGAGAGGACATAGTCAATCTAGTACATGATACAATCTTTTTTCCTTCCACTAAACAACAGCAAAATACATCTGGTTCCCAAAACAATATGGTTTTCCCTCAAATATTTTTCTAATTAATTTCTAAATTACATTGATTTGAATTAAATAATTCAGAAAAATGATTTTTTTCTCTTTATTTTTTGAAAACACTTTAATCTGAATTAAATACAGAGAAACGATTTGGTTTCTTCTGAAACACACAATTACACTGGAAATATAAACATACAAAATACTGCTGGCCACTTAAGTATTAAACATCCACTTGGTATGCTACAGCTTTTGGAAAATAAAATACCAATAATTACTCAATTTTAATAATAATACTTTGTGTTCTATGGAATCAAAAAGTGTGCTGGAATATCTGAAATACTATGTCAATCTTCTTTAAAAATGAATCTTAAATGTGGATTAAGTACAGATTATTTTTCAGTAACATTACTATTAACCTGAATGTTCCCATGGTAACAAGACATCTAACAGAATATAAAACAGATAACTTTCAATATTTAAATCATAACTCATAAATAAAAACATGTCTGTAGTTGTGTGAAAGTTACACATTAATTCCATTGAGAAGGGATGCAGAAATCCCCTTAGAAATCATATTTTTAAAATTTTGCATTAATTTTTATAACCAATTTCTGATTATAAAAGTAAAAATGCTTTCTGTAAAACAAATTGTTAAAATACAGCAAAAGAATAATTAAACCTGAGATGAGAACTGCTAATCTTTGTTTTAATCATTTTTGTATGTTGTTTTATTTATAAGTTTTAAAAACAAAATTTGGATCAGAATATCAATTTAGTTTTGTTGCCTTCATTTGTTACTTCTTCCCGTATCAATTATTTTTAAACTTTGCTTTGTAGATGGTAGATTCATGATGGTCTCTACAATGTAACCATATACTTCCTGCTTCAGTCATTTTTGTTTTTTAGCCTTGTCCACAATAAATCTAATACTTGGAGTTGCGAAGTCATACTCCATGCCCTCAAAAAATAATGACTGAAGTAGTGTTAAATTTGTTTATATCCATTTTTTTTTTACTGATTTTATCAGGTGATCTCTATAAGCATTCAAAATTGACTAAGGATGTTTTAGACTAATTAGCCCTCACTAGACCTAGCCTATGTCTAAAACACAGTAATTGAGAAATGTTGTAGGAACACAACCCTAAAACAACTAACTTGTGAAAGAGAATTTACGGAGAGAAAATGCCTTACACGAGGACTTCTTTGTTATTAAATACCTCTGATTTCCATAATTTTAACTTTGAAGTAGTGTCAAATACCAGACACACAGATTGTAACTGTCCTATCATGGTCCATTTAATAGCACAGGGACCGTAAAATCTGACAGACCCAATTTACTGGAATGTAACCTCATGGTCAGCTGGGGAAATGCTGACTTTGCCTTTTGGTTGCAACTAGCAGCAAGGAAGATAAATTTACACTAAGTTGAAGAAGGCCTCCACCCATGAGGAGAAATGCAGTTGGGGACCAGGAACTGTGGGAACTAGGAATGGAAAGATTTGGGAAAATGGGAAGTCCTTCTTTTTTCCTAGAAGTCTCAGGTCAGTCGCTCTCTGTCCCTTGATGTGTGGTTGTTCCCCTGCCTAGAGAGCGCCTTCTCTGCTCCTGGGTCCACAGCGCAAGGGAAGATGGACGCCCACAGGTCTGGGACTCACGGGAAGATTCAGACCTGGCACATCCGGGAATGGATTCTCCCTTGCTCCCAGTTCACCAGGTAATTGTCTCAGCTTGACTCAGGTGCCCAATTTCGTGCCCATCGGCTGTGACCAGGGAGCAGAGTCACCTTGTAAAAACCTCAGTGCTCTGATTTCCCACTGATTATTGAGGGCAGGAGACTGTATGACGCTCCTGATTTTTTCTGCTGTAATCGTGTGGCTAAACCGTAGGCTCTGAATTCATACGAACTATGCTTTTCCTTTTACTATTGTTTTCTTTTTGAGAATTATATTAATAGTAGATGAATACATTTTCCTTGTATCTTGTGTATAAACTTCCAGACCAAATTTTTCTTTGGGGGATATTAGTTTAGGTGTCGTTCTGCAATTCGTTTTTGTTTTGATGCTTAAAATGTCATATATATTAAGAGTTATATACTTTTAATGAATTTATTTTTAGAGGTATACAAATAATACATGAATGCATTTTTATTGTTAAAATCTAGTAATACAGATCATATGGATGAAAAAGTCGAAGTTCTCTTTCACACAACACCTGGACTATCATTTTTTACCTTATTAGGACTGTGGTTTATATATATTGTTCTGGAACTTGAATTAAGGTACAAATATATACTCATTATTTAACAACACATTGCTTTAAAAACAGTACTTAAAATACATGTCTAGAGGAAAAAACAAAATCCTCTTTCAACATCCTCCTTCTACAAAAATTCAACTTGCTTTCCCCAAATTGCCATTAACAGTTTGATATGTATTCTGGATTTTTTTTCTATGTATTTAAATACACACATCCATATAAAAATATACAATTGGGGATTTTTTTTAACATAATTGGGATCACAGTGTAGAGATTAAATAGAACTTTGCTTATTAGAAATTTACAGATCTGTGTTGAAGACGGTTTCATGTCAGTATCTGTAGATCACTTATAAAGTTCTGCAAAGCATTCCATATCATAGATGTTTCATAATTATTCCTTCATTGGTGGATATTTATCATTTCCATTTTTCACTATTAAAAATACCATGATGATGAAATTATTTGTACATATTCCTTCACGGCCATATGAGGATATTTTTATACATCAAAGAAACAAAAATGTTACAAAAGGGTACTCCAGAAAAGGCTGTGAACATTTCATTTCTGCCAATAGCGTATGAAAGTGCACATTTCCACACAACTTTGCCAGTCTTGGATATCAGCAATCCTTTTTCATTTTTGCCAGTCTAAAGGGTTAAAAATATATAGCTGAACTTTCTTTTGTTATAATTTGTGTTTCATGAGAATTAGTGAGAATGGGCATTTCTTTATACATTCATTGATCATATATATTTTTTCTTCTTTGAATTGTCTATTCATATATTAATATGTTCTTTTTTTCTCTTGAAGTTTTTACTCTATTTTTTAAAAATCAATTTGTAGGAATAATTTGTTGATCTGTCATATATTTTGCAAATATTTCCAAGTTTTAACTTTGTTCATGGTGTTGTATCAAATGAAGTTTTAATTGTTTAGGTAGTCAACACTATTAGTCTTTTTCCTTATGGTTTCTAGATGTTCTGTAATGTTTAGGAAGTTTTTTACTATACCAAGTTTATAATGTATTCTCTAATTTGTAAATAAGTTGATACATTTTCTAAATGTCCAGCTTTTAAAACCATCTAGAATTATTTGTGTATGTTCATATTGTAAATTGGAAGCTATTTTACTCTAAACAGCCAATTGTCTTATTTATATAAGTGACTAATATTTACCCAGCAATTTGAAAATCTACCTTTCTTATAAGTTAAATTCTCATTTATAATTGATCTGCTTCCAGATCTTATTTTCTACTTACCTATCTCTACACTTATGACAGTGCTATACTGTTACAGCTATGATAACTTGATATATGTTTTAATATGTGGTTGTTCTCTTTTTTTAACTTTTCCTGAAATTCTCACATGTTTTTCTTCTGGATGAGCTTAAATATCTTCCAGTTAAGTTCCACAGGGTGTCTTTTGTGGATGTCTTTCCAATTTCCTCCCAGAAAAATTCCCACAGATTGGAAAACTCACCTATAAAACCATCTGGGACTGGTGCCTTTCTGAGATTGATCTTTGGCTATCTTCTAGGCTCCTCGGTGGTTATTGATCTATTCAGGTTTTCTATTTCTGCTTCAGTCAAACACAATCATTTGTGTTTTTTAGAAATCCTTTCATCTAGATTTTCAAATTTTTTATATAAAATAGTCTTCCTTACTCATTTCTTATGCTGGTAATTTTGTCTTTTCACATTTTGTTGTTGCTGTTCTTTTACTTTTTCTTAATTGGACATGACAAAGATTTGTTGACCTTATCCACCTGGATAGGGTCTCCTCTGAATTGTGTTGCTTTTCTTCCCCAAGTAGTCCCTTCTCCAAAGCAAGACCTAATTGTGTGCTATGTAAAGTCGGCAGGGCACTCTGACTGCCAAGTTCCATTCTGAGCAGGAAGAAGTCAGGCAGGCTAGTGACCTCCCCCGTCCAGTTACCAAAATCAAGAGGGCTTTAATCTGGGGTGTAGCCCATTGGCTTTATTGATCATATGTTCCCCTTTTTTTCCCCTCTGTATCTGTGGTGGAGTTCCAGGGAAGTCTCTGCTGAGCTTCTCCAGGGCAGGATAATTCTCTGAGGGGACCTCAGCCTCCCATGGCAGATTATTCACCCTCCAGAGAGGGTTTTTCTGATTTTATCCAGGGGCAAACACTGCTAATCCCCACCACTCAGCCTAAGTGGAAAGGGAGAAAGAAATAAGGTGCCCAACTGGCCTAGCTATTTCAAGAATGTGTTGACTCTGAGCTCGGATAATCACTGAAATTCCTTCAACACTGTAAAATTTTCTCTTACCCGTGTTTTAGCCTGAGGTTTTCTCTAACCTCGTTTCTTCATCAACCTGATTTCATTTGGTTTCTATTTATCTTCCTAGAAAATTTCATTTTCTGAGCATTCTTTCTCATTTTCTAGCACTGATATAGATTTATTCTTGAGAAACAAATAAATAAAACCATTTCTGCCATTTCCTTAAGGGTTTGGAAGTGAGAAAGGGTATATACATGTGCACTTTTAGCCTGTCTTTTTAAAAGTTTGTTTGCACTGAACTAAAGACGAGAGTCCAAATAAGTGATGATCAAAATAAAGACTGAATAGCTCCATCCCTTCTTCACCTGCTATTGTGTCCCTCATTAGAGTAATAAACTGAAGCTCATATCTCCTCTCTGATTATGTTGTAAAGTGTATTAGCATTTCTGGCCTTTAATGCCTTTGCAAAGGAAAAGATGGTAGTTAGATTGTGTGTGGGTGGGTGAGTGTGGGTATGAGAGGATGGGTGTATAGGGTTCATTTGTTTGTTGTTTGAAAAATTTAACATCTGAGTTAGGGAGAATAGTGAATTGGTAAGCCACTGGTTTCCTAGAATAAGACTGTTTCTTTCCAGAGAAGAGAAAAATGGCCCTTTTCTATTTTGTTCTAGCAACATAGTAACCATGGATCTGTGAACTTAATAGCTAAATTGTGGTGATCACAGAAGACCTTTCTAAAATACACTTTGATATAATCCATTTGTTCACCAACATCTTACTACAGGTAAATAGATGTTATTTTTCTTGCCAGTGATTATGCTGCTTATATGTCTAATGTGAACGATGGGCTGGACTTAGCAAAAATATTTTTGTTTGCTTTTATTGCAATTTTTGTTTTCTTTCTGGTAAACTCTGAACATAATTTTTTTGTGTTAGAAGTCTGTGCTTTAATTTTTCTTCTACAGATTAATATAAAGGTGATTATTACCATAGAATTATTTACCAAAACACTTGTTATAATATAGACAAGGCACTACTGAGTTTGTTCCTGAAAAGGTTTGTGTTATGAATAAATGTTAATTGTTATATACAATAATTTCTATGGAATCTGGAATGTTTTCAGGTTGTAGGTCCTGACAAAATTAAATATATCTACCTTATATTAATTAAATAGTTGCCAATAAAAATTTAAAATTGGCATTCACCAGTTTCTATTTAGAATGGTTTGTACATGAAAAAAAAAAAATGAACAACTATTTTAAAAGATAGGATATGCAATTCCAGTTTAGCCAGAAAATACTTCTATAGAAAACAGGGCAACCTGCCACAATGTCTCAGATAAGGCTTGTCAGAGTAGCATCATATCATGAAATCATTGAATGTTACAGATTGAAATTACTTTGAAGATCTTTTAGTCTGCTTTTATATGTACAGTGGTGTGAATTTTCTCCATGACCCTTGAACATAAGAATAAATAATGTTTCTTAACTTCTCTGAGTCAAATCAAATCTTGTTAGGCCCTCACCTCTTAGGATTGTTGAAAATCTGTTCTTCCTCATTTGGAAAGATGGGCCTTTCCTTGAACGCTGTAAAAATCCAGGGTCATACACCGTGTAGAGAACTCTGGGAGTGGTCTTCTGTCCTGCTATCAAGGTCACTGGGATGTTTAACTTGTCACTTCGGCTAGGCTATAGTGTCTAGTTGTTCAGCCAAGCACCAGTCTAGATGTTGCTGGGAAGATAGTTTTAGATATCAGCATTTTAACAGATTACTCCTCAGAATATGGAGAGGCCTCATCTAATTGAAGGCCTTAAGAGCAAAATCTGAGGTTTCCCAAAGAAGAAGCAATTCTGCCTTCAGACTGCAACATAGAAATTCTGCCTGAGTTTCCAGTCTGCAGGTTGCAGACTCAAGATTGCAATACCAACTCTTCCATAAATTTCCAGGCAGTGGGCCTGCTCTCCAAATTTCAAACTTACCAGCCCCCCACAATCGTGTGAGCTAATTCCTTAAAATAAATCTCTCTGCATTGGTTCTGCTTCTCTGGGGAACCCTGATTAATACATTGCCTTTTGAGCTCTTTGCTGGCCATGTGTTGCATTCAAAGTTGAACCTTTCCGCTGCTCTCAACATCCTCACCCTCTTTGGTAAGTCCTTGCCCCTGTGGTGCTTGCTTTGGTCATCAAGGCAGCAGCCCTTAAGGTTCAGTCCCACAACTCCACATGTTGCCTCACCAGAGGTCCTGCTACATCTTGAGGCCATGTGAAGGCAGAGTACTAATTTGTGTCACTTTGGAGTCTCACTACTTTTCTACCTTCTCAGCCTCTGGGAATCCAGCTCTTCCCTAGGGTTGAGTCATGACCCAACCAACACCTTCATATCCAAGCATTAGAATGTATCCTTTTCCACTGACCTCAACTCTGACACCTTAGGCAGAACCAATTACCTCCTAACAAAGATCTAAGTGGGGATATATTCAAGAAGGATTTTAAAATACACATAAAGCTGTTTCTTTCTCTTTGGGCAACAAACTCAGAACACAAAGGCTTGACATTACGTACTAGGAAATTTACTCTTTTATTCCTTTGATTATTCTACATCAGTGAGAATAGAAATGAACTAATTTTCATTAAACTGTCTTGCTTTGAATGTAAAGAGCCAAGACCCAGAAAAGTTAAGTGGCTTCCTCGAGTTTCCCAGAACACTCCTTTAAGAAGAATAAGATGGGCCGGGCGCGGTGGCTCAAGCCTGTAATCCCAGCACTTTGGGAGGCTGAGGCGGGTGGATCACGAGGTCAGGAGATCGAGACCATCCTGGCTAACATGGTGAAACCCCGTCTCTACTAAAAATACAAAAAACTAGCCGGGCGTGGTGGCGGGCGCCTGTAGTCCCAGCTACTCGGAGGCTGAGGCATGAGAATGGCGTGAACCTGAGAGGCGGAGCTTGCAGTGAGCCGAGATCGCGCCACTGCACTCCAGCTTGGGTGACACAGCGCGAGACTCTGTCTCAAAAAAAAAAAAAAAAAAAAAAAAAAGAAGAATAAGATGCTATCTGATGCCCTATCCCTCCCACTTCCCACCCCTTCACCTTACATCTGGCTATAAGCAACTGCATATTTCTGCAAGTTCACGGAGGAACCAGTGTTGAAACTGCTTTGCTACTTCGGTATGAAATGGCAGGTTGGAAATTGATGGATCACAGTTTCTGTGGCTATTGGCAGCCAGAGCCTCCCCACATTATTCAGCCACAGGCTTTGAAGGGAAGAGAGAGACCCTTCTGAAATAAGCAACTTAGTCCAAGCTTGAAATTCAGTGGGTGCCACCTGGCATCCATGATTAGAAAGTTCTAAAAAGCATTACACAAAGAATAACTGCTTTATCCCACCTTTTGATAAGTAATCCTCTCTGTTTTTGTTTTTATTTTTTAGTTTACCAGCTCAGTAGAGGAATGATGCAAAATGGGGCTTCGGGCTGAGGCAATGTAACTTGGGTTCTTCCTATCGATCTCACGGTCTTATTATGTAAGCTTATTTCTTCTGCTGATACAGGAGCAAAAAAAGGCTGACTTGTGACATTTTTGCAGTTGCACTCAGTTGTCTAAACATACTCAGACACTCAGACGTTCAACAGTACATGAGTAGCCAGCCATTTGGTTTTGCAGCCAAGAAGGCTGTGGCTGCGGATTGCCTGAGAAAATATCTGCTTTTGATCAAAATAAAATTCAAACTGTAAACCAATATAGTTCATTGCCTATAATAAGCTTTGTCCCTTAGGGTCACAAGAAAACTGTCAGCTTTATGTGTCACTAGATCTCACTCGCTTCTCCCTTTCCTTCACTTTTGCTCTCATTATTCATCTACTTTGTAGCTAATGATTTCTAAATTCTGGTTGGTTTCTTTAGAGATCTGCTTTCTATAGAGGTTGTCGTATGATGTCCTTGAATTTTTTTTATGTTTAACTATAAAAGAGTGGCATATGTGTATAGATCATCAGGCATTAGGACATAGCGTTTGAAATCAGAATATGTCCCCTTGTCATGGCACCATGAAATACATCTGCCAGGAGCAGAAGTCTCAAGATTTCCCCAAAATCTGTTTCTGCCAGATTAGCACCTGTGACCACTGCCTTGTGGCCACATATTGCAAGTATTATAAAAGGCACATTGTACAAACTCTAAAACAAAGCTCAAATCCTAGCTCTACTGACTGCAATCTGTTTATAAACAGTGTGTAGGTTACTTTTCCTCTATGCCTCAGTTGCCTCATGCATAAAATTGCAGATTTAAAACAAAAAAGTTACATCACAGAGTTGCTAAGAGGCTTTGGTGAATTAGTGCATGTAAAGCCTGCTGAATGGTACTTGGCACATTATAAGCACTGAATTAGGGTTACAGTAGTCCCTATTTATTTAGGGGGAAATGTTTCAAGACCCTCAATTGATGCTGAAATGGTGGATAACACTGAACTTTATGTATACTATGGTTTTTACTGTTCATACCTATGATAAAGTTTAATTTATAAATTAGGCACAGTAAGACATTAACAACAATAACTAATGATAAAATAAAACAATTATAACAATATGTTGTTGACATGGTTTGTCTGTGTCCCCACTGAAATTTCATCTTGAATTGTAGCTCCCATAATTCCCACACATTGTGGGAAGGACCAGTGGGAGGTAATTGAAACATGGGAGCGGCTCTTTCCCATGCTGTTCTTGTGATAGTGAATAAGTCTCAGGAGATCTGATGGTTTTATAAAGCAGAGTTCTCCTGCACAAGCTCTCTTGCCTGCCGCCATGTAAGACATGACTTTGCTCTTCCTTGGCCTTTCGCCATAATTGTGAGGCCTCCCCAGCCATGTGAAACTGCAAGTCAATTAAACCTCTTTCGTTTATAAATTACCCAGTCTCAGGTATGTCTTTATGAGCAGCATGGCAACAGACTAATACAACTGTAATTAAAATCACAAGAATGTGATCTATCTCAAAATATCTTACTGTACTGTACTCACCTATTTTCAGACCATGGTTGACCTTGGGTAACTGAAACCCTGAAAAGAGAAACTATGTATAAGCAAAGACTATTGTAGTTATTATTAACCAGATTTTTGAGAGACTTTTGCTCTGTTTTACTGAAGACTAAAATAGAGTTTACAAGAAAAAAAGTGTGTGTATTATATTTGGCTCTGTTATGAACACTGATCTAGAACATAGTAATATTCCTTTGGTTTCTTCGGATAAAAACTGTATGCTTATTCTAAAAAAGTCTTTGCTTTCAGGCAGGAATATTTGAGATTCACCCTCAAGAAGTGGTTTTTGAGATCACTGTAGCTTCAAAATTCTTCAGATGATCATCTGGATTCACAACCATTTCCTTATGGTTTGGAAAGAAAATGGGGAGGAGATAAAAGTAATAAGCTTGGCTTAAGATGTAGAAGATTTAAATTCTAGGCTTTCTTCGGCTGTGTAAAAGAAAGTCTCTGAGATTCAGTTTCCTCATCTGAAAATTGAAGGTGTCCCTGCAAAGAAGCTATTTAGGAAACAATTCTGTTGGAGCACTAATTTATAACATACAATTTTAAGCTCTAGATATTTAAAGAGTTAAATGTAAGAGTAAAACGATTTAAGTATTAATATAAAGCATAGATGAATATCTGATATGGCATAAGAAAGGTCTTTCTGTTCAGGGCAATGAATACACAATTCAAAACAATATGTTTACATAAATACATGAATGCATGAAATATGTTCTCTCTGTGTGTGTGTTTGTGTATGTATGTGTGTGTGTGTGTGTGTGTAAAGCTTACCTCTCATGGGGGAGTGGAGGGTGATGTGATCATGGAGGGGTCCTTGGGGACATCAACTCTACAATTAGTTTTTTAATTTCCTACATCTCAAAAGGGCAAATTAAGTTATCAAAATTTTTAAAATAACTTCTATAAATATAAAACCTTAAAATATAAAGGCAAATACTACAATAGTCTTTTTAACAACGTAGCAGGGAAATATATATACTATATAAACAATTCTTAAAAACTAATAAAAAGGATGAAAATACCATTATAAAAATAAATGAAAGAATATGAAGCCAGTCACACTATGTGGACCTGATTTGGATCTTGATTCCAAGAAACAAACTGCAAAAAAAAAAAAAAATAGAGGTATAAGACAACTGGAAATTTTAACACGATATCTGCTGACAACAAGAATTATTGTTAATCTTTTCAAGTATGATCATGGTACTGTAGATGTGTTTAAAAGCATCCTTAATTTTTAAAGATACATTCGCAGTCATTTACAGATGAAATGGTATGATATCTGGCATCTGCTTCCACATAATACAAGGGTGGGATTGGTAGATTAGAGGTAAAACTGAAGGAAGATTGGCCATGAGTTGATAATTGTTAAATATGTATGATGGGCTCATTATTCTATCAACTTTTGTGTAGTGTTCAAAATCTTCCATAACAGGAGGAATACCAAAAGGGTAATACTGTATAGGATGATGAATATATAATTCAATATGTTTACATAGATACATGAATGCATGAAGTGTGTTCTCTGTGTGTGTGTGTGTGTGTGTGTGTGTGTAAAGCCTACCTCTCATGGGGGACAGGAGAGGAATGTGATCAAGGAGGTGTCCTTAGGGACATCAACCCTACTGCTAATGTTTTTATTTCTTATGCTGGGCAAAACATAAAGTGGTGGTTGTTACATTATTTTTTATTTTATTTTGTGCATCTTTGTTATTCCTTCATATGAAAAGATATTTTTAAACTATTCTGTCTCCAATTATTTTTCAAAAATAGAAAAACTTGTCTGTGGTTTTTTCATTTTTTGGTTTTTTTTTTTTTTTTTTTTTTTTTTTTTGAGACAGAATCTCACTCTGTCACCCAGGCTGGAGTGCAATGGGGCGATCTCGGCCTACTGCAACCTCAGCCTCCCGGGTTCAAACTATTCTCATGCCTCAGCCTCTCAAGTTGCTGGGATTACAGGCATGTGCCACCATGTCCAGTTAACTTTTTTATATTTTTAGCAGAGACAGGATTTCACCATGTTGGCCAGGCAGGTCTCCAACTCCTGACCTCAAGGGATCAGGCCGCCTTGATCTCCCAAAAACATGTTTTTTAATAAAAGAAAAAAATAAAGCTAACTATTAGCTATTAGGAAAAATATTTAAACTTGTTTTAGCTAAAAGGAATACAAATTTAGATAAGATTCCATGTTCTTTTTTTTTTTCCTAGAAGATTGGAAACGATTAAAACATTATAATAATCAGTGCTGGCTAAGGCATAGTAAATTAGATATCCTTATATACTGCTGGAAATAAAAAATTATTTTCTAACATTCTGGAAGGCAACTTGATGTACAAGACAAAGTAATTCCATTCCTAGGTAGTTATTCCATAGAAATAACCAGAGAGAATCACAAGATTTGTATTCAAGTTTGCTCATTGCAATTCTGTTTTACAGGAAAATTGGAAACTTCTGTGTCTAACACTAGAATGTAGTTAATACATGTATGATGGTATGTTCATAAAACAGAATTCTATGTTGAAATTAAACAGTCTTGTTTCTAATCCATGGAAAACATGCTTGACATATTATTAAATTTCAAAAGGCAAGCTAAAGATTGTGCATATAGCATGATTCCATCTTTGTAAACAATAAACAGCATCTGAGCTTGAGTGTGCTGGCAGGGCTGTCTCAGTTTGAGATTGTGTGCTGCCTTCTGAGATGTAAGCAAGTCTGGGCAGGCCTAAGTATCTGGTAGGTGGCCTTCCAGGCTTTTCTCAGTTTGCTTGGGGGAATGAAGGAACCTCCTAGAAAATAACTCATTCTCAGCAAAAAGGGAGTTGTGGAAAACAGTGTGACTGTAAGACTAGGCCCTGGGATGAGAGACTACCCTATTCTGAGTCCAGGGGTGTCTGAATCCTGCATCTACCCAGGCTCAACCTCTGGGATCTAGGATAGGAGCTGGTCTTGGGAGAGAGAGGACGGTATGCAAAGGCAGGAATAGCTGCTTAAACCAAAAGACTTACAACACATCAGAGCACTACCGTGTTTTAGTGTGCCATAGCGGAATGTAACACAGATGTGGAGGAGGGCTTTCTTTGCTGCCTTTCTTTTGGCCTGCAGCCAGCTTGGAACCTTGAACACTTCAGTGTGTCAGGGCCATTCTTGATTGTAAAAAGCAGCCAGGAGCCTGCCATGTGGGATCCGCCTTGGCTAGTGCCTGGGCACCTGTACATTACTCTCTAGAAACCACAGAAACGTGTTGGGAGCAGGGCAAGATTTTCCAGGGGACTAAGGTCCTACATTTTCACAAGCCAGTAAAACAGAGGTGACACCATCGAAGTGACCCTGTGCTTAACTCCAGATGGGATGACTTGAAGAAAGTCACATTACACATATATGTATATATGTCCAGAAAATGACCAAAGGAAATAAATCAAAATGTTATTTGTTCTTATTATAGGTTATTTTAGTTTTTCTCATTTCTGTGTGGGTTGTGATGGTATCAGTTTAAGATTAAATATCTCTACCACTGAGATCCAGATATGATGGAGCCTTCCTGAAGAACCTTCCGGTGAGTGTTCTATGATCACTATGGTGAAAGTCCCAGGTTTCTGGCTCAGTGAAGGCCTGGGGATTACTCTAAGATATTTTACTCTGAAGAAAGAGAAAGCATATTTGATGTTTCTTACTACTGTTATTAGGAAAATATTGAATATGCAATCTTGATTCCCTTTTAGGTCAGATATTCTATATTATTTTATAATTCTGTGAAAATGTTTATAGGTCCATAATTAAATATCTTTGACTCATCTAGGAATATGAATGTATAATAAATAACTTCTGTTGTACAGGTTGCGTTTGGCTCACAAAATTTTCTTTATCTCCTAGCAGAATTCACTAAAATAGTGATGGAGACCATGGATTTAAATATATTCATAGGGGCTGGGTGTGGTGGTTCATACCTGTAATCCCAGGGATTTGGGAGGCCAAGTAAGAAGGTATGCTGCCCAGGAGTTTGAGGCTGTAGTGAGCTATGATCACACCACTGCACTCCAGCCTGGGTGACAGATTGAGACCCTGACTCTAAAAACTAAATAAATAATAATAAGTAAAATATTCATATGAGATCCAACAGCTAGAAATATCTAAAACAATAAAAAACAATAAAATAATTTACTTAAATTTTTTCTATTTATGCCAGTCTTTTCAGTCCCTCGCATATCTGGAAGTGGTTCTGTCTTTATTTTAGCTATTAATATATTAAACCGTTTTGTATTTCTCAGTGAAGATGAAATATGAAAATGATGCTTTTGCATATATCAGGGAACTATGTCTGACACAAGAGCAGTTTCACGTGATATAAGATAAATGCATTGAGGTCTCCAGGGGAGGAGAATGAGTTAGAAAATTTGACAAAGACAATTTGAATGGGATACTAATAAATTGTACTTTAAAGCTGTCAAAGTCCTACATTTACTATCTATAAAGTACTCACAGTCTTTTTCTAGAAGAGTACCACATTAAGAATATTGTTTTCAGTTAAGATTTTGAGCTTTTAGAATATCTGTTGATTATGGAAGAACCAGCCTTTTGATTAAGATTATTCCTACATTGTTCCATATTTTTCCATCAGCATTCATAGTTCATTATTAATATGATAATCATGTTTGTTTGGGTGAATGGCCTTTATCATATTTGAGTAATTTCCTTTGTTTTCTACTTTACATTTAGCATTAGGAGAATTTTTTATCAAAACACTTTTGGTATCTATGATATATTCATGGCTCTTCTCTTTTAGTTTATTTATTCTTATTTAGTCTATTGATGTAGTCACTGAAAGATTTCCTAGTTTTGAATCATTCACACATTCCTGGAACCACCTACCTGGTTGTGTAGCCTTCTTTTGATGTACTGCTGTTCTATTTGTTAATAATTTATTTAGAAAATTTGCATATATATCTGTTAGTAAATTTGGCCTACATATCTTTTGTTCTTGTTGCTCTACTAACTGTATTGGGTGTTGGTATTAAGGCTATATTGGTTTTATAAAATAAGCTAAGGAGATTTCCTTTCCACCCCCATGAGTTGGCATCATTAAAATAAGTATTATCTATTCTTCCAACGTTATTATCAGTTTAAAATCAATATGGGCCTGATGCTTTTTAAATGGTTAAGTTTTGTCTTCTTTCCAAATGCTTATAAAGGGTATTTTTTTTTTCATTTTTTAGTCAAGTTTCTATTTCTTTGTGGTCAAATGCTGTAGATACGTTAGTCTGGATGGGTTATGCTAAGCTGAAGTAACAAAACATAAAATCTCAGAAGCTTAACACAATACAAATTTATTTCTGGTTCACATCACAGTCTGAGATGGGTCATCAAAGAGCCATCCTTCAACTTATAGCTATGCTATCTGGAATATTCTCAAATCATCATTTAAAAGGACTAAAGGGACGAGAAGGCTATGTTTAGGTCCCAGGACCTGAAAGTGCCCTATATCACTTGTATATTCTCACATCTTTCACCAGATCTCTTTCTCATGATCTTAGCCTAATAATGAGGTGTCTCCGTGCCCATAAGAAGAAACAGTGAGAAAATGAAATAGCATCTTTCTACCGTATAAGTTATATTTTGCCAGGAAATTATCTAGTTCTCCTAGATTTTAAAACTCATTGCCATATAATTGACGACAGTGGTGGGCCATCTGGAGCAGGGGCTGCCATTATGCCAGCTGAAGGGGGGAAGCATGAGTGGTGGTGGCAGGAACGGCTGTGGGAGCAGCCGTGGTGGCGGTGGGCCCCCTGTGCCCTGCATCCCAAGGCAGTCAGCTGCACCACTCCCACCCTTGCATGGCTGGGCAGGACCAGCTCCTAGAACCAGAGCCTCCACCACAGCTTCAACCTCACTCCCCACTGCATCCCAGGGACCTGCAAGCACCTGGCTGAAGGCGCAGCCGGGGCTGCGGGGCCCACCCCAGGAGCATGAGGTGGTTGGTTTGTGCAAGGTTGGCCGGGGATGCCACCCTGGGAGCTGCTACAGTGTGGCTGGGCCAAGTTGCCCACCAGCAGCGGAGCAGTGCAGTCAGGCATTGGCGGGCAGAGAGGGTCCCTGAGGTGAAGCTGGGCCCAGGGCAGTGCCATACCCATGGAGCTGGTGGGAGCCAGGAGAAGGTAGGAGCCCCACCCTCCCGGCATAGCTGTAGCCTCCCAGGTTGCAGCTGCGGACCCAGCCATCTCTGCACTCTCGGGGGTCCCGGGAAGGTATCCCCTTGCCCTGAAGGCTCAGAAGTATCTGTTCCTGCTGCCTGGCCTCTCCTCACTCAGTGCCCACTCAGATAATGGAGCAAAGTTGAGGCCAAGCCCGGGTGCTGCCACAACCTGGTTGGATGTGTGCACACTGGGAGCAGCACTGACATACCAGGCCCCAGCTACCTTGGCCCCCTCCAGCCTTTGGGCACCAGTGAGCACAGGAGAGAGGCCAAGGGGGTGCTGAAGGCAGCTTGACTCTGGCTTGCAGGCGCCCCTTGGCACAAATAGCCCGGGGACCACGAGCAGCAGCAGGAGGCAGACAGAGGCAGAAGGGGGCAGGTCCCTGATGAAGCCCCACCTTCAAACCGGGAGGACCTGAAGCCTGGGGACTGGGCCGCTACTCCCATGTAGACAAGAATGGGAGCTTGTGGTGCCTTTTCTGGGCCCGCCCATGGATT
This sequence comes from Theropithecus gelada, assembly GCF_003255815.1. Taxonomy (NCBI): domain Eukaryota; kingdom Metazoa; phylum Chordata; class Mammalia; order Primates; family Cercopithecidae; genus Theropithecus; species Theropithecus gelada. Next base: position 154,649,093 of record NC_037671.1, read on the forward strand.
CCCATGGACTAATCGGTGCACACTTCCTCCCCTCTGAGGCCCATAAAAGTCCTAGGCTTGGCCGCATTCAAGAAGGCAATGGCAGGACCAGCTGCAGAGAGGAGCTGCCCACCCCAGGGTCTTCTCTCTGCTGAGAGCTGAGGAGAGGACAAAACGACCAGCTATGGAGAGGTACTACCCTCTCTGCTGAGAGCTGGTTACTCATCCGGAGGACCTGCCCAGCAGAGGAGCTACTCCCTCTGCTAAGAGCTGAAGAAATGATGGGAGGACCATCTGCAAAGAGGAGCTATCCTCCCTGCTGAGAGCTGAACACTCATGGGGACACCTTGGCTATGGAGAGGAGCGTGTCTCCTCTGAGCTGTTCTATTGCTCAATAAAGCTCCCCTTTGTCTTGCTCACCCTCCAATTGTCTGTGTACCTCATTCTCCCCTGATGCAGGACAAGAATTTGGGACCCATTTGGCGGGGCCAAAAGAGCTGTAACACAAACAAGGCTGAAAGATTCCCTTTGCCTGCCACGTTGCGGGTGTCAAGGAGAGAAGAGAGAAGGAAGGAAGAGCTGTGGCTCTTCGAGAACTCCAGACCCAGAAGCTCCCTGCCCCAGGGCTGTGACACCCTCTTTAGGGCTCTGCGGTTCCTGGTGTCTCTTTAGGGCTCTGCGGGTCCTGGTGTCTCCAAGCTTCCGGGCGCCACAATCACATTCCCCAGTGTCAGCCGTGGAAGCTGCTTTATGGTACTACTGGTCCAGCTGCAGGCTCCCCCGGAGCCGGTGCCTGTGCCGGCACCTGGAGCTGCCCACCCCTCCGCAGCCAGTGTGCCTGACTGTGCACAGTGGCTCACACACCCCCTCACCACTCCGTGCCTGGCTTGCCCTTGGCAGGCGGGGGATCCAGGCCGGTAGTGGGGTCCAGGCCAGTAGCGGGAACCAAGGGCAGGCTGCCAGGCCAAGTGGGCGGAATGAGCTCAGCAGGCCAGAGCAAAACTCGGTCAAAGGTGCACCAGCCACAGAGGTTTCAGGCTGGCGCAGTGACACCCCGAAGATACCATAACAGAATTGTGTATAACCTATAATCATTATAATTGTATCCCTATCTCAAATTATATCTTCTTTGTCATTCTTAATTTTGTGTAATTTTTTCTCTTTTCTTCCTTTATCTGGCTTACCCCACATCTGTCTACTGGTCTTTGTACTATTCCAAGTAAATAAATTAGTTGCGATAAGCAAAAGAAAGTTCCTGTTCCCATAAAATTTTTATCTTCCTGCTTTTGTTCAATCTATTTTGTTGTTTCTTATATAAATTAGATGACTTTTAAATTTTTTTTTTTTTTGAGACGGAGTTTTGCTCTTGTTATCCAGGCAGGAGTGCAATGGTGCGATCTCAGCTCACTGCAACCTCTGCCTCCTAGGTTCAAGCAATCCTCCTGCCTCAGCCTCCCGCCTCAGCCTCCCGAGTAGCTGGGATTACAGGCACCCGCCACCATGCCTGGCTAATTTTTGTATTTTTAGGAGAGACGGGGTTTCACTATGTTGGCCAGGCTGGTCTCGAGCTCCTGAACTCATGATCCGCCTGCCTCGGCCTCCCAAAGTACTAGGATTACAGGAGTGAGTCACCGCACCTGGACTTAATCTTTTTTAAAATTTTTAATAAAAGCTTTGAAGTTTATAAAATTTCTTCCAGCTTTAACATATTCCATGGGTTTTGGTATTAACAGTTCTCATTTTCTTTCCTTTTTAGATCATTTTTTTCCTTTGGTTTTGATTTTCTCTTTGATTTGGGATTTTAAAAATAAAATCGCACATTGTCATTTCCAAAGAATTAAATTTTTTGATGATTATATCTTTTTTATGTTGAATTATTATCAGATAATGTGGCCTGTAAAGTTTCTACTTTTTAGAATTGATTTAATGTTTTCTTTGTGGCCAAGAACATGATCGATTCTTCTAATATTCCATAGATTTCGGTACAGAATGTATGTTCTCTGATGGAAGACATAGCTTTATACACCTTGTAGATTGTACTATTAAAATAATCTATGTTCTTATTTATTATTGATCTACTTGATCTATCCAATTCTAGAAAAAGCATATTAAATTCTTTCACTATATTTCTTTAAAGATCTAGCTGCACTTATAGAACCTTTGTACGTGTTTGATGACTACACTATTTTGTGCATTAAATTTTATGCGTAATCTAGGGGAAAAAACTTTCTTGAGTCTAGGTGAACGGCATCTCTCACCATTAAACAATACCTCTCTCAGTTCTGTTTAATGTTTTTGGCCTTGGGCTTATTGGCGTGAGCCACCGCACCTGGCCCATAGCTGCCTTCTATTTGTCTGTTTTCCTGGTACAGGTTGAATACCCCTAATCTGGAAATTCGAAATACGAAATGCTCCAAAATCTGAAAATTTTGAGTGCCGACATGATAGCACAGTGGAAAATTCCACACCTGACCTCACGTGATGGGTTGCAGTCAAAACACAGTCATACAACGATGAAGATGACATTGTTAACACTGCAGAAAAAGTGCCTACAGATGACATGGTGAAAATGTGTGATGGACTTATTAAAAGAATAGAGAAATGTGCATTCACAGAAAACAGGACATTATGTCAGTTCATAAAATCAAAGAGACTTCTAAAACAAAAACTGTTATTAATGAGGCAGGTGACTCTGGAGGAGACATTTTAAAAAGCCATCCGGCAGAATGCCTCCTCATCCCCAGAGGGCCCACTTCTAGGCCCTCACCTGCCTCTGATGTTTATTCTCACCTAAAACAGAAGAAGAATGCAGTGTACAACAACCTTTTAAAGAAAACACAGCATTTTAGTTGCAGACTGAAAGCCTGCCACAGTTTGTTGTTGCTGTTGTTTAACAGCTGAAACAGGTATTCCATGCTGCTTAGTTACCTGAACACATTAGTTTTTCACTGTATTCACGGTATGTCACATTTTTTAGTGTTAAGTACTTGTTTGTGAATAAATGTAAGAAAATGATTGCTTATTGGTAGCATATACATTCAGAGTCAGGAGTGATGGTGATGCCAGACAATCACAGATTGTCCACATGTATGGACATGTATGAACTTTGTTTCATGCACAAAATTATTTAAAATATTGTATAAAATTACCTTCAGGCGATGTATACAAGGTGTACATGAAACATAAATGAATTCCGTGTTTAGAATTGGTTGTTGTTCCCAAGATATCTCATTATGTACATGCAAATATTCCAAAATCTGAAAAAAATAGGAAATCCAAAACACTTCTTGTCCTAAGCATTTTGGATAGAGGATACTCAATCTGTGTGTCTTTGCTCACGTATTCATTTTCAATGATTCTTTGCTACTTTGTTTTAGATGAGTAAATGTGTCATTTCAAAATCATTTTGTAGTTTGGCGGGGTTAAAAAATGTAGTGAGAACTGATATACTCTATTTTATTCTTTCCATTATATTATATTTTATTATCCTGTTGCTGTGTTTTCTCCCATTATTACTTCTTCTGCTTATGTCAATTTTTTCTTCGTTGCTTTTTCAAATTTGGTAATTTGAAATTTCTTCTCTCTTTTAAATTCTTCTTGTGGTTAAATCTACAGTTAAATCTATTCTTATCTATTATAATATCAGAATATAACAACAACTATATTGAATCCTATATATTTTATTTGTTCATGTCTCTTCTCCCCGTACCTGAAAATTACAACGTTTTTACTTCTTCACTCTCCTGCATGCTCTATTCTTTCTGTCTTGGAGTTTTTCATTCTTAAACTTCAAGAATTTCAATAATACCCAAAGTCTATCTGGGCAGTAAGTGGGGACATTCACAGAGTTCACCTGCTTTGGTTCCTTTCTCTCAGGGCTGATCGTTGTTGCACATGTGTTGACTAGTTTTCTAGTTATTTAATGTGGGAGGGTAAGTCTAGTCCTTCTAATTCCAGCATTGCCAGAAGGGAAAGTTTGTGTGTCTCCTTTTAAAGTAACCTTTTGTAAAATCTGGTGAGGTCTATTAATTTGTATCCTCAAGTCTCTTGCTACTCAGGGGAATTTCCTCTCATGATGTAATTTTTTCCTTCCAATTTGCCTCCTCTGGAGTTCCAGAAGGAGCTGCACATGTTGAATTAATCCCTCGTTGGGTCTCCTAGATCCATCCTGCTCCTCTCTTTTTCCTTATTAATTCCACCTCTTGGTATTTTGTTCTGTGATCTGACATCTTTTCCCTATGGAATTTCTGCACTACTAATTTGCTTCTCAACAGTAAATGTAGCCTTAGGTGGGTTGTTTGCCTGCTCATGGTTTTGGGTTCCCTCAGCACCCATGCACACCCAGGCTGTTAGGTCTGGAGAGCATCAGATGGTGTGAGGCAGAGCAGAATCCTTCTGTCCTGGAAAAGCAGCAAATGACTTCTTTACAGACCGTGAAGAATAAAGGGCATGTTCAATGGCTGTCATTTTGGAAGCATTGACTTCTTCCCAAAGTCCCAGTGTGTACAGTATTATGCCATTAATTTCTGTACATCCTTCTATCCCAGACTTCTTCGAATTGTGTTTGGCATTCTGCCTCTGAAGCTTCCAGAACCACTCCCTCACTCAATACGTATCTATTGAGCATCTGTTTTTTGCCAGGTACTATTTTAGTGACTAGGGAAATGCCTATGAACAAAAACCTTGCTCTACCGACACTTACCATCTAAAAGGGAGAGACAGAAAATAAACAAAACAATCTATACTTGGAGGTGTATGGTAAGTTCCATGAAGTCAGATAAGCAAAGTAAGGGGAATGAGCATGTGGGATCTATCATGCTATTGAATTTAGGAGGGTCAGGGAGAGCTTCCTTTTGTAGGGTCCTGAAAGAAGTGAGGGTGGAGACTGATGTGGATTTTGAAGAAAAATCTTTCAGGCCAGGCACAGTGGCTCACACCTGTAATCCCAGCACTTTGGGAGGCTAAGGCAGGCAGATCACTTGAGGTCAGGAGTTCGAGACCAGCCTGGCCAACATGGTGAAACTCATCTCTACTAAAAAATACAAAAATTAGCTGGGTTTGGTGCCAGGCGCCTGTAATCCCAGCTACTCGGGAGGCTGAGGCAGGAGAATCACTTGAACCCAGAAGGCAGAGGTTGTAGTGAGCTGAGATCACGCCACTGCACTCCAGCCTGGCAACAGAGTGAGACACTGTCTCAAAAAAAAAAAAAAGAAAGAAAGAAAACAAAAGAAAAATAAAGAAAAAAAACTTTCAAATGGAGGCAGCAGCAAACTGCATGACCCTGCAGTGGAAATTGCAAGGAAACCAGGAGGGTTAGAGCAGATGAGCAAGGCAGAAAGTGGTGAAGGTGAAGGCAGAGAAGTAGCTGTAGATGGAGAAGTAGCTACAGACAAAGAATGCAAGGTATGCTCAACCCCAGCACACGTTAGGTCCACCTTTGGAGCTCCACCTAGAGAGAGTATGATTTAATTGGTCTAGGATGAGGTCCAGTCATGGATATCTTTTTGAAACCTCCCCAGATGATTCATATGTACAGTTGGGGTTTAGGTCCTACGATGTATGGATTTTTCAAACAAGTAAAGCTTTAGATTTTGTTCTCTGGATTAAGTAAGCAAATAGGCTCTGAATAAAGAACAAATAAGTGTCATGTGGGATAAGTATTGTGAAGAGAAACCAAGCCAGTAATAGGGGTAATGAGGAATAAAAGTGCTAGAGAAGGTTTTATTTTAGGTGAAGTAGTCAGTGGAAGACTATCAATTCTAGCGACAAAAAATTTCACAGTAGCCAAAAAGCAGAAAAACCCAAATATCCAACAGATGAACAGATAAACAAAATGTGGTATATATATCCAATGGAATATTATTCAGCCTTAAAAAGGAAGGAAATTCAAACATGTTACAACATGGATGAATCTTTAAAATATTTTGTTAAATGAAATAAACCAGTCATAAAAGTGCAAATATTGTATGATCCCACTTATATGAGGTGCCTAGAATAATTAAATTCATAGGGACAGCAAGTAGAATAGTAGGACCAGGGGCTGGGGAGAGAGGAATGGGAGTTATTGTTTACAGTTTCAACTTGGGATTATATGGAAAGTCTGGAAATGGATGACGATGATGGTTGCACAACAATGTGAATGTACTTAATGCCACTGAACTGCACTGCTAAAAATGTTTAAAATGGTAAATTTTCTTATATCTATTTTACCTGTATATATATATAATATATATAAAATTAACAGAGTATATGGGAATTCTTTGTACTTTGTTTTGATTTTGCTATGAACCTAAAATTTCTCTAAAAGATAAAGTTTATTTTTAAAAAAGAAAATTTAAGCTTTAGGTTGTTTTTGACAAAATATATACAACTGAGGACCACAAAGGACAGAAATACATGTAGGAAGCTTAGCTACTCTAAAACAATTAACTGGAAAAAAGAAAAAAGGAAAGTAATTATGCAGTTACATAGTCATTCAAGGCTACTGAACATTGAGAGAGATAATGTCAGATCCCTGGTATGAATGAAAAGAAGAGTGGGATTAGAACATGTTTTCCTGCTAGCCTACAAAGTTCACTCTCAGTATGTCTTGACTATTAGGACTCTGCTTGATTCATATTAAGTCTCGACAGCAGTAGGCATTGATAATTCTAATGTCTGTATAAGCAGAATTCCACTGAGTGGGAGCAGAAAACAAGGCTATTCCTCTGCCCCTTCAAACCAATTGTTGGCTTTTGCTGTCACTCAGGTCATTTTGAGTCACCAGAGCAACCCATTTTAGTAAACAAAATGTGCAGTTCAATGTAGTACATTTCCAAGCTTCATTTAAAGTTAGAACTTCTCCCCGACCCCAGCCTGGGCCCACTGGATCACAGAGGCTTCCGATCTCCTGCCTTGCTTCTCCTTTCCTTTGCCCTTACTAAGTTGCAGACTGGGAATGACGAGAGGTAGAAGAGGTAAGGGACAGGGTGGATCCTGTTGGACCAGTAGTGAAGTCATCAGGCCCTGGTTCCCATGTTTGGGGGCAGATTCCCAGTGCTGATTCTTCTTCTGATGGGATGATTTCCTGGATTCCTTAAAGACACTCCTCACTGGAGGCCTCCCTCTGCAGTCCCCTAGATATAAGCAACACCTCTAATTGGTAGGCTACATATACTTTATCCCTTTGTCCCTGCACACCACTGGATTCTCTTCCAAGCAGTGCACTTGAACTTGATTCAACAAAGCTCCAAGTCAGATTCTTCCTATGTGGCCTAAGTCTAGTTGAGTCCAAGAACCACTACACACTCCTGCCACCCTTGCTGAACAAGCAGTGCAACAGTACAGACCTTTCCCACTCCTTTGCTCTGCCATCTTGGGCTGCTCTAGTTAGAACTTCTCCGCCAGCCTTCATGCTCCCCAACTTCAGGAAGCACAGGTCAAGCTCTCAGAGTGTTTTTCTTGAAGCCCCTCTCTAGCTTGGCTTAAGGTGACGGAGAACTGACAATCACCAACCCCTCCCCTAACAAGGTGTGATCAGGGAAACCCCGAAGTATTCCAACAACACACTCCGAAGAAATCCTCTCTCTTACTCTACATCTTTAACCTCATTAAATTTATGCCTTTGAGAGGAAAACGGGAAGGGGTTTAAGTATTCTGTTTTTATAGTGGTGGTCTAGCACCTCTTCTTTAAACATCAGGGTTTGGGGAAACCATTTTGTTGTTGGCCTTTGTTACCTCAACCAAAAGTCAGACTTAAAAATCCTTTTAACTTGTTAACATGAATTCTCTCCATCTTAAGTAAAACATACTAGTTGATATTGTTTTAAAAATGATTGACCCGGGTAATATATTTTAAATCATGAGCTACCATTATTGCCTGCCTCTCCACTCCCCCTATAGTTTTTATAGCTTGGTAAATGACTGTAAATTTAGAAAAGTAACAGGAGAATGCTAATCATCTCATTGCAAAAGAAGAACAACAAAAACTTCTTTCTCCCTTGTTTAACAACTCATTCAAAAACTTGTTCCACTGTATGAGTAAGAACAAAATGTTGTAGTAGTAAATACAAACATAAAGCATAATTAAATCTTGCTTAATTGGAATATTTTGAATAAACTACTCTGCTAAATTGAATTTTCAGGTTAAGCAGCAACCTCTTTCTGTTTCACTGTTTGTTATTAAATATCTTCCTTAAATTCCTTAGCTGCCTTAAATTCCTTTTGAAATCAGGCAACTTATAAACCAACTCAAATTAAAATATATTTCCTTTTCTGCCTTAGTATGGATTGTAGGAAACTTAATTTAATACGTGAGAATTATAGGAAATGGAAAGTAGCCCTTGTACCCTTGGTCTTCCTCCTCTGACTTTGTTACACACTTCTGGGGATATCCATGCCCCATAGGAAAGTAAAGCAATGGGCAAGGCGGCCTCATACCTGAGCAGCTAGGAATCAAAGTCAAGTCATTAGTCTCCAGCCAGGTGCTGCTTTGAGCATGAGAATGTGAAGAACCAAATTTGAAACACTGTCCCAGATCCCACTTGGTTGAGGGATACTTAGACAGGGAAGACTGGCAGAATAATATACTGACATACTAATTTGTTTGTTCTTCTGTATTCTTCTCTTACTGTATCTCATACAGGTAGCCAGGCTTTTAACTTCCTCCATGAAGGATCTTGGCAGAATACACTGGAGGTCAACAATTTTTGAGTAACACCCATTGAATAAATTTTGTGGTGAGACTACAGGGTAGGAGGAGAGTGATTTTGAAAGGCTAACAGTAGAAGCCGGGAATTCTATAAATTGTGGAGAAGTGAGGGGCCTGTGGGACCCTAGCAGTTTTCTCAGAGGAGGTGAAAGTCTGAAGAAACAGTGTTTGCAAGGTGTACCTCGGAAGGAGAGATTTCAGGCATGGTTTTCTGGTTTAGGCAAAGGTGCCTACTTCATCCATGATAAGAGTAGAACTTTTGAAGAGAATGGAACCATATATACAGGAATAATGAATATTTTGAACAAAAACCAATATGGCCTAATGACTGAAACCGGTTTTCATGTGCTTTGGTGTCGTCTAAGACCCCCAAATCTTTATACAACTTTGGGCATGAATACGTGTAGTCAAGGAAAAGAGACACCAAAGAGACTAAGCCTAGTAGGACTGATGCTGGGAGTAAAATTAAGTATATTTAAAGAATGATGACATTTGTTGCACCCTGGGTATGTGGGCTAGGGTTCCTTGTCTCTGAATTCAATGAGTTTAGGACCCATGGTTGTATTTATTCACCATTAAATTCCTTAGTCTAGCCGTTGGCTCCTAGAAGGTGTATAGTAAAGTAGAAATGCATAATTTCTCCATTAGTATCTTCCATTGTGTTGCATGGAATAAGAGACCTGTTGATTTTCTTGATTTCATTTTCTTATCTTTAAAATATCAAAAGGAATTTTTTTTTTTTTTTTTTTTTTGTCTCAGAAGGTTGTCATAGGGTTTAAATGAAAAAACACAAATGGTTATTAGGCAGACCAGGCAAGTTTCCTTCCAGTTCCTCTGAACATTTTTTTGAGACCTTGACATGCTTCACTTGTCCATGGTCCCCTTTGAAGGCTTCACAGTTGTAATAAAGTCTCACAGATTTCTGACAGCTGAGTTTGTCTGTCTTTTTTTAGGTTTCCCCAGAAGCCATGGTTACCACGGGCAAGGTTCTGAGGTAGGTGCTGATGTTGTAGATGGCCATTTTGTGTAAATGACTAGGCAGCTAGTCAATAGTCTGTGAGGTGCCTGGAGCTGTATTTCCCCCTAGTAGGGGCACATTATCCTTGATGGTGACTGACTTAGCCAACTAGATCCTTTGAACAGGGATTTCAAGTATGAAGTACTAGAGAGTCAACTGTTACTAATGCAGGCAGAAAGTCATCCACTTATTTATTCAACAAACACTTATTAAGTCTCAACTATTTTGCAAATACTCTTCTACAAGACGACAAATAGCTAACACGGAAAACAAACGAATATTCTGCCCTCCTAGTGCTTACATACATTCTTGTGGGAGATAAAACAATAAGCACATACTATTTTTAATTGATTCAAAGACACACATCTTTTCACACTTTTAGATCTCTGGAAAAGGTAATACATCTTATAGTCACTGGCATTTTACAAGCACACCAGTTATTTTCCTATGTGAACTTAGACATAACTGTTTATAAACACAATTAAATTATGTGCATTGCTAGAATTTAAATACTGGTGGCTTAAAACGCCTTCAAAGGAGAGTATTCTCATGTGGTTGAAAAAGAAAATGTAGACTAGCCAGTCTCAGAAATAGAGAAATGGGACATAAATTGATATTAGAATACCAAGTATACCATTTGAAGAATGACCACAAGTTTATATTTCTTCCTTTATCAATACTAAGAAAGGTAGATACTCACAAGTGGATGAAGCTGTATTGCATTTTATTAGAGATACTGTGTGGAAAAACACAGACATTGACAAGTATGAGTTGAGAAATGAATCAGAAGATTAACCTGAATGTAAAGACGTTTTATGTATAACTAAATTGATTTATTTTGCTTACATTTCCCTTTTTATGGGAAGGAGATATGACTTTTTAAAAACCGTGTCTAAATAAGTCTAAAAGAGCTTGTCAATGAGTATAAAATAAAAATTTTAAGTGACAAGAAAGATATGTCAATTTTGTCAGAGTTTCTCTTAATGGATGTATAAAATAATGGCACATATTTCAACTGATAACATCTCAGAACTGATGAAATTCAGTAGCTATATAATGTCCATGCTAAGTGCCATAAAATAAAGGAGGTAAGGAGAGAGAGAGTAATGGACAGATTATGCTGTTTTCAGATGTGGTGTTCAAGGAACACCTTCCTACTAAAAAGATATTTAAGCAGGGATATGTAAGAAGTGAGCAAGTAAACCATGCAGATGTCTGGGGGAGGGCTTTTCCACGTAGAAGAACTGCAAAGGCAGGCGTTCTGGAGAGAGAATGTATGAAGTGTCTGAGGAATAAAAAAGAGTTTCCTGTGGCTGGAGCACAGTGAGTGAGGGGGAGAGTGATATTAGTTGAGGTAGTGGTGGAGGTACATACACATTATGGGAGACCTAGGAGACCATGGCAAGGACTTTGGATTTTAGTCTTAGTTTGATGGAAAGTCATTGGGGATTTTTCAACACTAAATACTGCATGAAGAACACAGTAGGCGGCAAGGTAGGAGACTATCACAATCGTCCATGGAAACTTGGTGGCAGCATGTACTAGAATACTCATAGTGGAGGTGATGATTGCATTTTGAATACATTTTGGAGGTAAAAGCCACAGGATTCATGGATGGGTTGTATATGCAGATATGAGAAAAGGAAAGAATCAAAGATTGCTCCAAGGTTTTTGGCCTGTATACCTTATTAAATGGTGGTGCCCTTCATTGAAAAAGGTATGACTCTGGGAGAATAAGGCCTTGAGGAGAGGGTCAGGAAGGGAATTAGTACCTAAGTTTAAACACCTAAGAGGAAAAGATGACTACACAGTCAATATAAAACTCATTGGTCAGGGCAGAGGCTGAGGCTGTAGAAATACATTTAGGAGTCCTCAGAGTATGGATGGTATTGAAAGTTATCAGACAGGATGAGATCACCTTGGGAGTGGGTAAAGGACAGTGAAAGAAGCAGCCAGTGAATTGGGGAGAAATCAGGAGTATTTTGAAGTCAAGCAAAGAAAGTGTTTTGAGGAGGTGAGACTAATTAACGCAGTGTCAAATCTTGCTGACAGAACAATTAAGATGAGACCTGAGCATTCAGCATTGGTCTAAGCAACATAAGGTCATTGCTGGCATTGACAAGAGCCCTTTCAGTAGAAGAGTGGATACACAACCAGACTGGAGTAGATTCAAAAGACAATGGAAGGAGTAGACAGTGAGACTGAGGAAAGAGATAGTGTAGGTGACTTTTTCATGGGGAAAGAGAAATGGGTCAGATGCTGGGGGTAGATGTGAAGAGTTTTCTCCTTTCTGCATTTTTTAAACAATGAAAATTATTAAGGATCTAAGTGTTGTTGATGATGTGGGCAACCCAACAGAGATAAAATATTGGAAAGAAAAGAAAACCCAAGAGTGGACAAAAAGCAAGGAGATTCCATGAACAAGTGAAAAATTTGTATAGGAGCTTTAAAAAGTCTGTGATTGTGGTCCAGATTCAAGTAATATTAACAGACAATTCTCCATGGACCTTTCAGGGTTTTGCATATCTTGTGAACAGAGGCACTGATTCCTTTTATTTCCAAGTACTTCTTCAAAGATGTTTGTATAATAAACAGCCTTGGCAGATAGAGATCCTGTCTCCCTCTGGAGCAAAGAGGAGGCCTGCTCTCTGCCCATCATAAAAGATTTGAGTCCCTAGTCTCAGAGTTCTTCTTCTGAACACAGCCTATGGCATCGGCAAGAATCCATTGGGGCTTGTTTGTCAGGGACATGGAGGAGTGGGAAAGGATGGTAAATATGCTGGTGCTCATGTTGCTTTCTGTGCAATGAATAACACAGTTATTTGTCTCTGACCCAGGAGTCTTGTGTCTTCTGTGAGCATTCATGAAACCCTGTTAGGCTAACTTGTTAGCTTACATATGCGGTAAAATCTCAGACCATTCAGTCCTTGACATAGTTCTGCCAAGTCATACCGGGGGCATATGTGAAGATTTTTGGACATAATTGTAGAGTGCCAATGGTCTGTATAGTCATTCATTTTTCTCTAGCCACTTTTGGCAACAGGGGCATAAAAGGAGAAGAAGCAGAAAATTAGACTTAACTAGGGGCTGGGTTTCATTCAAGGTGAGAATGCTGAAGGGAAATCATGGTGGGCTTGAAGAATTGCTGAAATCTCTATAGTAGGGGTATGATCTAAAAAGGTAGAAGGGAGGAGTTTAGCAGTAATATGCTTGAAATTGAAATTCTGCAGTTTATCAACTTAACCACTCAGTTACCTTATCACAACAGCAAAATTGACATTTTCAAAGTGGTAACATTATGGGTAATTGGTCCCTATGTTGATACTGATGTCACCAAGAATGAAGACCAAGGTAGTGGTGAGGAGAAAGGTAATAAATCGGAGATAAAACCTCCCATGAATGAAGAGAGTGTTGTAGATGACTACAATAAGAAGGTGGTATATTCTTATCAAGGTGGCTGCTCCTTCCTACAGCGAGTACCTTAACAGAAAGTCGTAGAAAATCACCCTCTGGATGAATGCAGCCTTGCTCAAACTTGCTTGGAAAATGGCTTATATCTCTTTGCAAATTAGAAAATGGAACCCTTTTTCTGGTCACAGCCAGCATCCATACAGGCTTCTATAGGCTCTGCCTCCACATCACTGCATGGTAGCCCTGAAGAGGATGGCATTTGTTTCCCCCAAAATAAGCTATTTCTGATTTTGTTTTGTTTTGTTTTGTTTTTTGTTGAGATGGAGTCTCGCTCTGTAGCCCAGGCTGGAGTGCCGTGGTGCGATCTTAGCTTACTGCAACTTCCGCCTCCCGGGTTCAAGCAATTCTCATGCCTTAGCCTCCCAAGTAGCTGGGATTACAGGCGCCTGCCACCATGCCTGGCTAATTTTTTGTATTTTTAGTAGAGACAGGGTTTCACCATGTTGGCCAGGCTGTTCTCAAACTCCTGACCTCAAGTGATCCGCCCACCTTGGCCTCCTAAAATGCTGGGATTACAGGCATGAGCCACCACACCTGGCCAATATTTTTGTATTTTTGTTTATTTTAAGGAACAAGGGGAGTTTTTTCTAGGAATGGCAATGGCAAGAATGGATGAAGACTTACAAGTGATGACTGTTATTCTCCTGCATCCCAAGACCAAATATTCTGTAGGATGCAGGAGAATAACAATCATCACTTGTAAGGATCACAGGGAAGCAAAGCCCTCAAGGGAAAGTCTGGCTACAGTGAGAGGAAAAAGGTTTAGAGAAGAATTCAAAGACATAGAGTATTTAACTGAGACAGGTGATGAGTGTCAAAATGCAAAATGGGTAACTGGGCTAGGAGGGGTGGAAGACTGGGCCAAATTAGAGAGTCATATGCAGATGAGAGTCCCAGAGATAGTGAGAGATAATCTAGAAAGTTAGTCTGTGTGATAAGACAGAGCTTTATGGATTTAGACTTGATGGTCTCTTAGCGTTTTCAAATTATTCTAACTATAAGCATACCTTGTTTTATTGTTATTCACAGATATTGTGCTTTACATTAATTGTACTTCATAGATACTGCACTTTTTACAAACTGAAGGTCTGTGGCAACCCTTTGTTGAGCAAGTCTGTCACCATCATTTTTTCCAATAGCCTGTGTTTGCTGTGTGTCTTTGTGTCACATTTTGGTAATTCTCATAGTATTTCAAAGTTTTTCATTCTTATTATGTCTGTTACAATGATCTGTGATCAGTCATCTTTGATATTACTATTGTCATTGTTTTTAGGAACCATGAACCACCCCTGTATAAGAACTTGATAAAAGTTACTCATGTTTTGACTTCTCCACTGACCAGCTGCTCCCCTTTCTCTCTCCCTCTCTTCAATCCTCTCTATTCCTTCAGAGACAATAATATTGACATTAGGCCAATTAATAGCCCTACAATGGCTTTGATGTATTTGAGTAAAAGGAAGAGTCATACATCTCTCACTTTAAATCAAAAGCTAAAAATGATTAAGCTTAGTGAGGAAGACATGTTAAAAGCCAAGATAGACTGAAAGCGAGGCCTCTTGCACCAAACAGCTAAGTAGTGAATGCAAACAAAAAGTTCTTGAAGGAAATTAAAAGTGCTACTCCAGCGAACACATGAATAATAATAATAATAATAAAGCAAATATCCCTATTGCTGATGTGGAGAAAGTTTGAGTAGTCTGGATGGAAGATCAACTCAGCCATAACATTCCATTAAGCCAAAGCCTAATCCACAGCAAAGGCCAAACTCTCTTCTATTTTATGAAGGCTGAGAGGTGTGAGAAAGCCGCAGAAGAAAAATTGGAAGCTAGCAGAGGTCGGATCATGAGGTTTAAGGAAAGAAGCCATCTCTATCATATAAAAATATAAGATGAAGCAGCAAGTGCTGATGCAGAAGCTGCAGCAAGTTCTCCAGAAGATTTAGCTCAGATCATTGATGAAAGTGACTACACTAAACCGTTTCAATGTAGATGAAACAGCTTTAAATTGAAAGAAGATGCCTTATAGGACTTTCATAGTTAGAGAAGAGAAGTCAATGCCTGGTTTCAAAACTTCAAAGAGCTGTTTGACTCTTTGGTTAGGGGCTAATATAGCTTGTGACTTTAAGTTGAAGCCAAGGCTCATTTACCATTCTGAAAATCATAGGGCCTTTAATAATTATGCTAAATCTACGCTGCCAATGCTCTACTAATGAAACAACAAAGCTGGAATGACAGCACATCTGTTGACAGCATGGTTTAATGAATATTTAAAACCCATTATTTAGAACCACTGCTCAAAAAAAGATTTCTTTCAAAATCTTACTGCTCAATGATCAGCCTGGTCACCCAAGAGCTCTGATGGAGATGTACAAGGAGATAAATGTTGCTTTATGCCTGCTTACACAATCCATTTCTCAGCCAATGGATCAAGGAGTAGTTTCAACTTCCAAGTCTTACTATTTAAGAAATAAGTTTCATGAGACTATAGTATAAATAGTGATTCCTCTGATGGATCCGGGCAAAGTAAATTGAAAATCTTCTGGAAAGAATTCGCCATTCTAGATATCATTAAGAACGTTTGTGATTTATAGGAGGAGGTCAAAATATCAACCTTAACAAAGTTTGGAAGTTGATTCCATTGCTCATAGATGACTTTGAAGGGTTCAAGACTTCACTGGAGGAAGTAACTGCAGATGTCGTGGAAATAAAAAGAGAACCAGAATTAGAATTAAGGCCTGAAGATGTGAATGAATTGCTGCAACCTGACAAAACTTTAAAGGATGAGGAGTGCTTCTTATGGACAAACAAAGAAAGTGGTTTCTTGAGATAAAATCTAATCTGGTGAAGAATATAAACCATGTTGAAATAAGAATATTACAAAAATTGGCTGGGTGCAGTGGCTCACACCTGTAATCCCAGCACTTTGGGAGGTGGAGGCGGGTGGATCACCTGAGGTCAGGAGTTCGAGACTGGCCTGGCCAACATGGCTAGTCTCTACTAAAAATACAATTTTTTTGTACCCTATCTCTACCAAAAATACGAAAATTAGCCAGGCATGGTGGCAGGCACCTATAATCCCAGCTCGTGTCAATCTACAGCAGCTTTTCAATCACTACAGCTTCTGGGGACCACTAGGGCTACTGCTGGCGTTTCAACTGAAATCAATGCCTCCAACAGATCCTCAGGAGGGAGGCCAGCTGACACAGTATCTTGACATTCCTCCCTCCCTTCTTCCATCCCTTTCTTCCTTCCTGCCTTTTCTCCCTCCTTCCTTCCTTTATATTCTTACAATAAACCTCTGTGGTCTAAGGTAGATTTAACATATGCGTGACCTTTAAAAATAGAAGGGACCTGATGAACAATGGCAGAAAATCACAATGCCTCACACATATTGGCAGGTCAAAAATGGTAAAAAACAGTAACAAAATGGGCTCCTCCCAGGATTCAGACTTCCCTTCTCTAAAGCAGTGTCTCTCTAACTTCCTTGCGCAGATGAATCACCTGGGAATCCAGTGCAAGTGTAGATTCAGTGGCTCTGGAGGGGGGTCCTGCCTCCTGCCTGCTGGTCTGCGCAATACTCTTGGCATAGAAAGACTCTAGAGCAGGGAGAGAGGAATGTGGTCATTTATCTATAAAGCAGCGCTGCCCAACCTTTTTGTCACCAGAGACCTATTCCATGAAAGACAATTTTTCCACAGATAGTTGTGGGGGGATGGTTTCGGGATGATTCATCCTCCTTATGAGAATCTTCATTTATCATTAGATACTCATAAGGAGTATGCCCAACCTAGATCCCTTGCATGCACAGTTCACAACAGGGTTCATGCTCCCAAGAGAATCTGATGCCACCGCTTATCTGACAGGAGGCAGAGCTCAGCCTCGCTCACTTGCTCGCCATTCACCTCCTGCTGTGTGGCAGGGTTCCCAACAGGTACTGGTCTGTGGCCTGGGCACTGGGGACCCCTGCTATAAAGGGCCAGATGATAAATATTTTAGACTTTAGGGACTGTATTAGTCAGGGTTCTCTAGAGGGACAGAACTAGTAGGATAGTTGTATATATGAAAGGGAGTTTATTAAGGAGAATTGACTCACATAATAACAGGGTGAAGTCCCAGGATAGGCCTTCTACAAGCTGAGGAGCAAGGAAGCCAGTCCGAGTCCCAAAACCTCAAAAGTAGGGAAGCCAATAGTGCAGCCTTCAGTCTGCGGTCAAAGGCCTGAGAGCCCCCAGAAAAGAACTGGTGTAAGTCCAAGAGTCTGATGTTCAAGGGCAGAAAGCACCAAGTATGGGAGAAAGATGAAAGTCAGAAGACTCAGCAAGCCAGCTTATCCCACCTTCTTCCACCTGCTTTGTTCTAGCAGTACTGACAGCCAATTGAATGGTGTCCACCGGGATTGAGGGTGGGTCTTCCTCTCCCAGTCACTGACTCAAGTGTTAATCTCCTCTGGCAACATTCTCACAGACGCACCCAGAAACAATACTTTACCTGCTATCCAAGCATCCTTCAATCCAAAGAAGTTGACACCTAATATTAACCATTACAGGGACCACACAGTCTGTCATAACTCTACTACTCTGCCATTGTAGTATGAAAGCACAAGGCTATAGCCAATAAAGAAGTGTACCTATGATTCAATAAACTTTTATTTGTGGAGACTAGAATTTGAATTTCATATGATTTTTTTCATGTCACAAAATATAACTTTGCTTTCATTTTTTCTCAATCATTTAAAAATGTCAAAATCAACCAGGCATGGTGGCTCATGCCTGTAATCCCAGCATTTTGGGAGGCTGAGGCAGGCAGATCATTTGAGATCAGGAATTCAAGAGCAGCCTGGCCAACATGGTGAAACCCCACCTCTAGTGAGAATACAAAAATTAGCCAGGCATGGTGGCAGGTGCTGGTAACCCCAGCTACTCAGGAAGCTGAGGCAGGAAAATTGCTTGAACCCAGGAGGTGGAGGTCACAGTGAGCTGAGATCATGCCACTGCACTCCAGTCTGGGCAACAGAGCAAGAGTCTGTCTCAAAAAATAATAATAATAAAAGAAAATAAAAATGTAGAAATCATTCTTAGCTCACAAGTCACACAAAAATGCATGTTGAGCCAGATTTGGCCCAGAAACACTAGTTTGCCAGCTCCTGCTCCAAAGAGAATCTGTTAGTTTCCTATGCCCAAAATCAATTTCACTGTCCCATAAATACAACTTCATTTTGGGGGAGATGGTGGAGGGAAACTACCACGGTTTCGATTTCCTGAAGTCATAATGGGGCCATGAATGATGGTATCTTGACCAAAGTGTAGGCATATGACCCACGCTAGGCCAATCATGTATTCTCTCCCAGGAATTTGGCTCTTTGATAAAGTGACCTAAGGTTTTATGATGCCAGTTTCTCCCCTGGTTGGGCCCAAAAGACAGTCTCCAACAGTTCTGCTTCCTAGACCCAGGAGGCATTGAGATAATTCCTTTGTCGAAAATTGTCTCCCAATAATATGGTATACACATCTGAAACCTTCCTAGGTATAACGTATGCCAGTTTCTTTATTAGAATTTAAATCTAAATTTATATTTTTTTGCCAGCTCCATGAAAATGCATTCAGGCCCTTTAAATATTTTTCTTTTGTCAGCTGGTACAATGTGAAGCTATAGCAGTTGAGGGCAATGGAGAAGCACTGCAGAAGGAAAGGGTTTTGCTTGCTGGTGCTGGTGTGTCAGCCTGGAAAGCCCTACACTGCGACAGTTTCCCCAGCACAAAGCTCCTGAAGCAGGCACAGCTCCTCCAGCATTTGGCTTCTGCATCATATGCAGCTTTTGTAGCATTAGGCTTCTGCAGTGCACAGCAGCCGGCAGCTGCCCCTGAACACCCTTTAGGTGGTTTTGCCACAAAGTGCCTCTGGTGAGATACCTCTCTGTGAACAGGTTTCCTCAGCAGCCTCCACTCACTGGAAGATTTTCAGCAAGTTGTACTAGTGTGACATCACAATTATCTGCCATCTGGTTAGCCACGCCATGCCCTCTCCAACATGGTCGGGATCTCCGCCTTGAGGGTAGGGAGCGCTTCCATGGGCATCTATCTAAGCCACAAAGATAGTGGCTACTGCTTTTATCTGTTATTTCTGTGTTCTTTAGAGTTCATTTCTTATTACTGATCCCTTGTTACTGTAATATTCTGTTGGAATTAATCATTCTTTTTATTGAACTTTCTCTGTTAAAATAACTGTGTGGTTTCTGTATCCTGTTTGGACTCAGACTGACACATAACGAAATTAACCTCCAAAATGATGATACCAATTCACTATTTTATACCAGCAGTGTGTGAGAGTTTTCATTTCGTCAATCCTTTGAATTAGAAAGTCTTTAATGGTTGCCTGTTTGATGAGTTTGAAATTGTATCTCCTGGAAGTTTTAATGTGGTGTTTCCTGATCCTGAGCCCCCTTTGACCAGTCTCCTCAAGCATTATCTGCACCGTGCTCTGCTATACCAGCCAGAGGCCTGGCTCCTCTAGGCTTTAACTGGTCACTATCAGGACACTGTGCCACACAAAGTACCTTGAAGCAGTAAGGTGTTTTCTTCATAAATATTCTAAGCCCAAATCTGATTACTATGTTACACTCTTTCAGATTTCTATGGCCTACAATTTAGAAACCTCAGATTCACCAATTGTGAACATCGTCTCATACTTTCTTTAGCATATAAACTCTCTTCATACATGTATATATGTATATGTAGACATAATGTCAATATATACATACATATATTATTTTTAGAACCACTTAAGAATAAGATGTAGACATCATTGCCCCTTTACCCCCCAAATATTTCAGTGTGCATAACTTAAGAACTTCTATGATCATAGTACAGTTCATTTATAAAGTAGAGAAAATTTAATAATAATAAATTTCAATGTATAATATACAATCAATATTTAAATTGTCCTAATTTCCCCCTTATCTAGGATCTATGATAGGCTATGAATTTGCATTTACTTGTCATGGCTCTTTTGTTTCCTTTAACCTGGAAAACTTTCTCAGCTTCTTTGCGTTTCATGATGTTGATATTTTTGAAGGATACAGGTAGTTGTTTTGTACACTATTCTTCAATTTCAGTATGTCTGATGTTTCCTTATTATTAGATGCAGGCCATGCATTTTTGGCAGAAATATCACGGAAATGATCTTGTGTTCTTTTCAGTGCCTTGTATTATAAGCACATGATGTCAGTTTGCCCTAATGTTGGTGATGTTGACTTTGATCCCTTAATTAAAGTGGTGTCAGTCAGGTTCTCCCTATAAAGTTATTATTTCCCCCTATGTAATTAATAAGTAATCTGAGGAAAAATATCTTGGGACTATGTGTTCCTCTCCTTTCCCAATGTCATATTTTACGCCTCTGTTCTCCTACAGTAAGAACCCTGGTTCCCAATAAAATTAAGATATTTACTCATTTTCTCTATTCTATAAATACCAACAATATAGTTTCAGATTTACCATACTACTACCACTAGCAGCAACAACTGGTTATTAAGTAAATTCAAGAATCCTTTACAGTTCTTTTTCCTTAGACTATATCCTACTGGAGCTATACAGAGTACTGTGTTCAAAGTTACTTGTATTATATTATTTCTGAGTGATTATTTTATTGTTTTAATAATACATATTTGGTTTACTTACGTTAATTGTTCACTTCCTGTCTTTTTATATTTAATTTTACATTCTGAATATTTAAAATACTAAATGGTTTGCCCTGTTCCCACCAACCTCTAAAAGAAACCAATTTTGTAAGTTTATGGTTTATTATTTCTGTGTTCCTCTTTGTGAAATTAAGCAGATACATATGTGTAGTCTTGTTTCTCATACAAACTTGTGTATTATTAAGAATTATACAAATTCTTAATAATATTCATTTGGTTTGCTTATGTTAATGGATCACTTCTTGTCTTTTTATATTTAATTTTACATTTTGAATATTTAAAATACGAAATGGTTTGCCCTGTTCCCACCAACCTCTAAAGGAAACCAGTTTTATAAGTTTATGGATTATTCTTTCTGTGTTTCTCTTTGCAAAATTAAGCAGATACATATGTGTAGTCTTGTTTCTTATACAAATGGTAGTATAGCATACAAACTCTTTTGCGCTTTACATTTTTCATTTAACTAGGTTTCCCAGAAATCTTTATAGGTTCATATGCATCTTCCTCACTCTTTTTTACAGCTTCACAATGCTCTGTTGTGTAAATGTATAATGTTTATTTAACCAATTTCCTAGGCATTTAGTTTGTTCCTATATTTTGCAACTATAGATGCTGTAATAAATAATATTTATGTATGAATTTTGATTTTTTGTGGTGTAACTTCAGGATAAATTCCTAGAAGCTGTATTTCTACATTAAAGGATAAATGCATAAATAGGTTTTTTTAAGATGTAACTGAATTTTTTGCTATAAAGCTTGCAGTATTTTACAATCCCATGAGCAATGCATGAGCATGTTCTAGGTCACCATTTGAAAATCAAGGCTATTAGTTACAGAGGCCAACAAAGGAAATGAGGATATTCAGCCTTCTTGTGGTGGTGTCTAACCATTAATCACAGTGAATAATGAGAAATGAATGGAACAAAAAAAATAGGTCAGAAACAGACCAATATATTTATTGAGTAAAACATAAATGTGACATATGTTTTTCAACAAATGTTTTTAGGCAAGTGGTTAATCATTGGTTAGGGGTGGAGTGCGGGGAATCAAACCTGTAAACAGCATTGCAGACTGGGTTATTCAGATCAACTCCTAGTGGAAATAACCAAAGAGCCTAAAGAAAAATGCAAAAAATATCTTCCTAAATGCAAAGAAGATAATGAGAAAAACAGTTATAGGCCAAAGCTGAAAGAAAACAAGAACCCAGATAATTTCATCTACACAAAAGACCCTTTACCCAGAGAACATGTTCTGACCTATGAAAGGTAGAACCTTAGTCTGACAACCCACATGATGAGGAGAAAGGAAATCAAAACCCTAAACTCATTCAAGACAGGAGCTCTCCCTACAATAAGCTGGGTAACCCCAATGGGCTATACCATCAAGGTGAGGATGATCCAGAAGTTAAAACAAAACTCTGAAGTAGAATTACAGCCCAAGGTCAAATTACTTGAATTGTTTTAGTATAGTCTTAGTCGGGCAGTGCCCCCAAGTGTCTGATGGAAGAAAATGTAAATCATCTCTGGAAGAAGTTACCTTCATTACAGGTCTTACATTATTTCCACAAACCCATGTCCAACACACAATATATAATAAAGAGGCAAATGAGGAAATGAAACTCTGTAACCCAACAGAAACAACAAACAACAGAAACAGATGCACAAAGATGTCAGATGTTAGAATTATCAGACACGAAATACAAAACAACAATGCTCACTATGTTTAAAGAAATAAAACAAGCTTGATGATATCTGTAGAGAAGAGAAAGGTGTAATAAGTGATACTGAAGATTCGAAAAAGGACCAAATGGAGTTTCTAGAAATTAAAAAGTAAGCAAAATTAAAACTCATTAGATACTTATCTCACACCACAATACAAAAATTAACTCATATTTTTTCGTTTTTCCAGTGCTTTTGGTCATATTTTTCCAGCGCTTTTTGTGGCAAGCAATTTTGGATTGAATCTTAGACACTGGCACTCTTATGATGTATAGATTTGGGGTTCTGTTATAATCATCCAGAGAATATTGATATTTTTGTTTTAGTAGTTGATTAACCTAGGCAGGTTCAGATGATAACCTCTTCTTGCCTTCTTTGAGTGGTGGTCCAAATCTCTATCTCTTTGAGCTTTTGCTATTTTGAATCTGTTACATGTGTATGTGGTTCTAGGGACTGGCAGAGTTTGTGTTCATCACCTACTTCTGTTGATGAACAGAAGGATAACATAATGATGAAGAGGTGATAACCTTTTCTTGCCTTCTTGCCTAAAAAGTTAGTGAACTTTAAGCTAGATCAACAGAAATTTTCATCACCCACTTCTGTTGATGAAACAAATAGAAAGTTTTAGAATTATACAACAACAGAAATAAGAACGTCACTGGATGGGCTCAATAGCAGAATGTAGACGGCAGAGAAAAAAAGTTAGTGAAGGCCAGGTGTGGTGGCTTACGCCTGTAATCCCAGCACTTTGGGAAGCTGAGGCGGGTGGACCACGAGGTCAGGAGTTCATGACCAGCCTGGCCAAGAGGGTGAAACCCCGTCTCTCCTAAAAATACAAAAATTAGCCAGGCGTGATGGTGAGTGCCTGTAATCCCAGCTACTCCAGAGGCTGAGGCAGAGAATTGCTTGAACCCGGGAGACAGAGGTTGCAGTGAGCCAAGACCGCGCCACTGCACTCCAGCCTGGGCGACAGAGCGAGACTCCATATCAAAAAAAGAAAAAAAGAAAGAAAAAGTTAGTGAACTTTAAACTAGATCAGTAGACATTTTCCTATCTGAAGGATCGAGAGGAAAAAAATTAAAAAGCTAGAACCTCAGGGACGTATGGGAAAATATCAAAAGGTCTAATGTCCATGTAATTCCAAAGTATTTCCAAGAAGTATGAAAAAGATGGAAACAGAAAAAAAATTAAAGTAATAATGATTTTTAAAGTCTTCAGTTTTCTGAAAGACATAAATTAGCAGATTTAAGAAGCTCAAAGAACTCCAGATAGGATAAATTCAAAGAAAACTATGCCTAGACACATTATAATCAAACTGCTAAATGACCAAAGATTTTTTTAAGATCTTAAAAGTAGTCATTCTTAAAATGGCACATTCACACAGAGTAACAATGATTTTAATGACTGCAGATTTATCATCAGAAAGCATGGAGGCCAGATGACATGGAGCAATATCTTTAGCGCTGAAAGAAAAAAAAAAATCAACCCAGAATTCTATAGCCAGACAAAATATGCTTCAAGATTTAAAACAAGATAAAGTCTTTCATATAAAGGAATACTAAAAGAATTTGTTGCCAACAGCCCTGCATTATAAAACATGCTAAAGGAAATTGCCTTCCAGATTGAAGCAAATGATACTAGAGGGAAATTGGGATTTCGGGATCAAATAGTAAGCATCAGAAATGATAAATATCTGAATGAATATAAATATCTATTTTTTCCTCTTGGGTGTTTTAAAATATATTTAACTTTCTACAGTGAAAATTACAATATTGTCACATGTTGTTTTCAATGTATATAGATATATGTGACATCTACAAAATAAAGGATGGCAGGAGGAAGGAAAGCAATCTACACTGTTGAAAGATTTTTATAATGTACATAAAGTAGCTAGTACAATATTAATTTAAAGTGTAAAGAATAGTATACATTAAGAGTATGTGTGTGTATGTATGTGTGTATATATGTATATAAGTCCCTAGATCAATCACTTTAAAAAATACAAAGAAGTATATCTTAAAAGTCTATAGTAGATACATTAAAATCAAATACTAATAAATATTGAAATACTATAATCTAAAATTAGGTAAGAAAGAGATAAGAGAGGGACAAAAAAGAGGAGGGAAAAACAGAAAACAAGTAATAAACTGATTATTAAATTCAACCATATCAATAATTGTATTAAATGTTAACTGTGGCCTAAACATCCCAATTAAAAAAAATTATCAAATTGGACAAAACAGTTCCAATTACAAGGATTTTCAAAAATTCATGTTAAATGTGTATTATCAAAAAACTATGCATAAATTTCAAAAAGTTTATACACCAAAGTAAACTCACTAATTTGTTATAAAATCTGAACAAGATCTAATTTAAGGCACTGAGAAGGATAAGGCATCCGTTTGAAAAGAGCTCCTAACAGAGCAACATCAATTCTGTAAAATTGAAGCAAGATTAAACATCAACTTTATGGTGAAGCTTGGGTAGAAGAATGGTGAAACCACCAAGGCTTTATGAAAAGTTTGTGAGGACAATGTCCCAAAGAAATCAACAGTTTACAAATGGATAACTCATTTTAAGAAAGGACATGACGATATCAAAGATGAAGCCCTCAGTGGTGGATCATTCACATCAATTTGCAAGGAAAAAATTCATCTCGTTCATGCCCTAATTGAAGCAAACCAACAGTTAACAGCACAAGTAATAGCCAACACCATAGACATTGCAATTGGTTCAGCTTACACAATTCTGACTGAAAAATTGAATTTGAGAAAACTTTCCACTCTGTGGGTGCCAAAACCGATGTGGCCAGACTAGTTGCAGACAAGAGCAGAGCTTTCAATGAAAATTTTAAACAAGTAGGACCATGATCTTGAAGGATTTCTTTGAAGAATTGTGACAGGAGACGAAACGTGGCTTGACCAGTGTGATCCTGAAGACAAGGCACAATCAGAGCAATGACTACCAAGAGGTGGACATGGTCCAGTCAAAGCAAAAGTGAGCCAGTGAAGAGTAAAGGTCATGGCAATAGTTTTGGGGAGATGCTCAAGGCATTTTGCTTGTTGGCTTTCTGGAGGGCCAAAGAATGGTAACATCTGCTTACGACAAGAGTGCTTTGAGAAAGTCAGGCAAAGCTTTAGCAGAAAAATACTCAGAAAGTCTTGACCAGAGAGTTCTTCACCACAGCAATACTTCTGCTCATTCCTCTCTCAAGCAAGGCAAATTTTGAAAAGATTTCTATGGGAAATCATTAAGCATCCACCATAGAGTCCCAACGGGCTCTTTCTGACTTCTTTTTGTATCCTAAACTAAAAAAAAAAAAAAAATCTGTAAAAGAAATCCATTTTTTTTCCAGTGAATAACGTAAAAAATACTGCACTGATAATGGTTA
Source organism: Theropithecus gelada (assembly GCF_003255815.1). NCBI lineage: Eukaryota > Metazoa > Chordata > Mammalia > Primates > Cercopithecidae > Theropithecus > Theropithecus gelada. The sequence continues at coordinate 154,675,050 of NC_037671.1, forward strand.
CATTCCCAGAACTCTCAGTTCTGTAAGAATGGACTAAATAGCTGTTGTCATTACTTAGAAAAGTCTTGAACTTGATGGAGTTTATATTGAGAAATAAAATTTATATTTCTATCTTTTACTTCCATTTTCCCACAAACTTTTTGAAGTTCCCTTACATATGCTGCCTATAAGGGATACATTTTAAGTATAAAAACATAGTTAGTATGAAAACAATATACTGTTCAAAGAATAAGTAAAAGAAGCCCAAGATGTTTACATTGACAGCAAATAAGTAGTCTTTAAGACAAAGTTTATTACCAGAAATAAAGAGAGATATTTCCCAATGATGAAAGGGACAACTGCTTAGAAAGAAGTAAATGGTGTGTGCCTAATAATAGAAATTCAAAATATATCAACATACATAACTCATGGTATCTTCATGGAATGTAAGACTACTTAGCAATAAAGATATACAGATGGCAACTAAACAAATAAAAATGCTCACCATCATTAGTCACTAGGGAAATGCAAATTGAGACTACAACGCAGTACGATTACAAATCCATACACTAGAATGTCTAAAGTGATCAAGAATGTATCAGTACCAAACACTGAGAAAGATATACAGCAACTGGAACACTCTTGTAAAAATGATACAACCAGCTGGGCGCGGTGGCTCACGCCTGTAATCCTAGCACTTTGGGAAGCCGAGGCGGGTGGATCACCTAAGGTCAGGAGTTTGAGACCAGCCTGACCAACATGGTGAAACCCCGTCTCTACTAAAATTACAAAAATTAGCTGGGCATGGTGGTGGGCACCTGTAATCCCAGCTACTCGGGATGCTGAGGCCAGAGAATCACTTGAACCCAGGAGGTGGAGGTTGCAGTGAGCCAAGACCACATCGCTGCATGCCAGCCTGGGCAACAAGAGACAAACTCCAACTCAAAACACACACACACACACACACACAAAAGATACAACCATCCTGAAAAATGGTTTGACAGTTTTTTGTAAAATTAAATATATAGCTACTATATGATCTATCAGTTCTACCCCTAGATATTTAAATACAAGAAATGAAAGCAAATGCCTACACAAAGATTACACCTGAATGATCACAGCAGCTTTATTCATATTACCCCAAACCTTGAGCTAACCCAAATGTTTGAAAATAGGTGAATGGATAAAAACATATATAGCATGTTCATTAACTATAATACTACCGAGTAATAAAAAGGAGTGAACTCCTGACATTTTCAGTTATATGATTATCAAAACATAATGCTAAGTAAATAAAAAAGCCAAACACACACCCAAAAAAGCCATATGGTTGCATTTATATGGAATTTTAGAATAGGCAAAACTAATTTAAAATGACAGAAAGCATATCAGTGGTTGCCTGGAGCCAGGAAGAGGTGATGGAACTTTTTGTGTGATAGAAATGTTGTATTTCTTGATTGGGGTGATGACTACACAGGTTTGTATGTTTGTCAAAACTCATTAAACTATAAACTTAAGATGGTTGCATTTTGTTTTATGTAAATCATCCTCAGCAAAATTGATTTAAACATGAAAAAATAAGTCAGAGCTGGAACGTCTAATCTTTTGGCTTCCCTGGGCCACATTGGAACAAGAAGAACTGTCTTGGGTCACATATGAAATATACTAACACTAACAATAGCTGAACAGCTGGAAAAAAAATCACGTAACGTTTTAAGAAAGTTTGCAAATTTGTGTTGGGTCATATCCAAAGCCTTACTGAGCTCCACGCGGCCCGTGGGGTGCAGCGTAGACAAGCTTGAGTTAGAGTTTGGTTCTCACGAACTCTTAAGTTTTGTTTTTTTGTGTGTTTGTTTGTTTGTTTGTTTTTATCTCGTTGGGGTTTCTTTTAGATGAAAAAAAGAAACAGGCATAATTCCTCTCTTCCTCCCCTGTCCCACCTAAAATTAATGTGAACTTAGTAGTCTAATAAGTGTAAAAGAACAGTTTTTCTCAGTCTTGGAGAAGACAGCCTATCAGAGGTGAAATCACCTATGCTGTAACTTCAGATTTGTATTTAAACTGCATCTATGATATTTACCTGTTAGACTACTCTGGGAAAATTATTTATTCTTTTGGAGCTTGTCTCCTTATATGTAAAATGATTATAACACCTATCTATTAATAGCTGGGCTGCCAGGATGAAATGAGACAAGGTTTATAAAATACCTGACACAGAAAGAAAATTTGGAAGAAGTAGTTAGTCCTCTTTTTAGAAGAACTACAGACCCCAGATTTTAAAACACAAGCTCAATTCCAAATGTCTTATCGACCCTGTAATCTCATTCATACTTCTCATACCATGCATCTTGGGTTCTACTGTTGTTGTTGTTTAGACAATTGGTGACTATGTTTATAAAGAAACAAGCTTAGGGTTTATTTCAGTTGTTACCAACTTTTAAAAGTCTGCAGATCACTCAGTCAACAATATTATTTGACCATCCATTTTGTGTCCAGGTACTTTTCTAGGCCCTGGGGATACTGTTGGGGAATAGGTAGAAAATAACTAAGACGTTTTCAGCTAGTGATACAGAAAATCCTTGTATGAATTCATTGTATGAACTATACACACACACACACACATATACACGTACATACACACACATATACAGACATATACACACACAAATTAAGTATAATGAATCTATAGACAATATACCGTCTTGTAACAAGACTCGAGGGTTCTATGCCAGCTCTAACAAGACTAATGTCATATTGGACAAATAAGTTAACTAACAATAATTTCTGTATCTATAAAACAAGAGATCTGAACTACGTTTCCTTTCAATTCTAAGACCTTATATACTAAAAAATGTCTAAAGTCCCTTTCTAATTTTCAAAATCATTCAGTACATATATTGTTTCTTTCATTAATTTTGAGTGTGCATTGTTAACCAATTATAGATCTGAGTGTGCATTGTTAACCAATTATAGATTTGTTTGAGATAATTCAGAATTATCTTTATAGATCTGCATTATTAACCAATTATAGATATAATTGAAAGTTTGCAAATTTGTGTAATTATATAGATATAATTTTGTAAAGTTTGCAAATTATATAGATATAATTTTGTAATTATATCTATAATTGGTTACAAAAAGTAACCAATTATAGATATAATTGGTTAATAATGCAGATCTATAAAGATAATTCAGAATTATCTCAAACAAAAAATTTCAATTCATTCATTCACTCATTAAACTCTTATTGATTGGCACCACCTACATATTATATAAGAAACTATGCTAGGTTCTACACATCAACACAAACTTCACCCCTGACATCATGGAATTTATTAGGTGTAGGGGGTAGGAAAGAATATTTCTGATTTGGTAGGAAAATAAATAATTCAGTTTTGGTAGGTTAAGTTTGAGATGCCTGAGACATATCCCAGTGGGACTGGCATGTAAAATAAATTAGGGAGGCATCATCTGTTAGATAATAGTTTTTAAAACCATGAGACTGAATATGGTCAACTTGAGAGAGTGAGTACAGTGAGAAGGAAAGAGATCAAAGGTCTTAAGTTTTCATGCAAATTAAGATTTAGAGGTTAGGCATAGGAAGAAGAGCTAACAAAGAACACTGAGATGCTACATGGAGCATAGAATAAAAACCCTAAGTGTGTAGTCTATCAAGTATATCAAAAAGAGGGAATGGTCCACTGTATCTAATTAAATTTTTTAAATCCCTTGGATATTAAAAAACTAACGTCATTGATGCACTTGGCAAATGCAGTTTAGTGGGCTGGCTGGTTGAAGCAGAGACAAGGTTGGAGTGGGTTGAGTAGGAATGGAGGGTGAAAACCTGGAGACTGTGCCGATAATCATACAGAGGAAAGTTGTGGTAGAGGGAAGGAAAAATAGGTTTGACAGGTTTGTTCTTGTTGTTGTTTCCTTTTTACTGTGATTGTTTCATTTTTATTTTTTGTTTAAGGTGAGTGATACTGGGACTGAAGGGATGTTGAAGATGAGCAAGAGAGAGGAAGAGAATGGATGGAGGGCTCTTGGAAGGCAGGAGCACCTGGCTATCAAAGGAGAACAGAAGGATTGGCCTTTGACATTTGAAAGGGCCTAAAAGCAGTGGCGGGGACATGATGAAGGTAAGTTGTTAAGGATGGAGAAAGAAAGAAGAGGTAGCATGTCAGAGAGTTTAGGAGCTGCAACCAGGCTGGAATCCAACTTCTTCCACTTACTGTAAGTGTGGTCAAGTTACACTCTTTCTAGACTTCAAGCTCTTCACCCACAAAATGAAGAGAAAGTATTACCTATGTTATAGATTTGTTATGTGAATTTTTAAATGAGTTAATATTTATAAGAGCACTTAAACCATGTCCAGCACATACCAAATGCCATAGAGGTGGTGTCTATTATATCAGTGTGTTTTGATAAATAGGGTTCTGTTTGATGGCTTCCATTTTCTCCAAGAAATGAGGTGAAGATGAAAAAATTGTCAACCTTTCTCCAAAACGTAAAATCATATATAAGTAAACAATGAGAAAAACAATTTTTTTCCGTTAAATTGCTGAAGGTTTAAAACTGTAATACCCACTATTGGTGATGGTGGGGTGTCTCAGGCCTCTTTCTCCATGGCTGGTGAAAGCATAAATGTGTACGTCCCCTGCTCCCCAAAAGGCAATTTGGTAATATAAATCACAAGTTTACCAACCTGTAAAACAGAGGTCCTCAGAGGAGAAGTGTGTGTGGTAAAGAGAGGTGGAAAGTCTGGCCTGAGAAAGCAAGTCAGTTATACTCAGCTCCACACCCAGCTCCCTGATTGGTGACACTCTCAAGTCCTCCCTCTGGTTCCTGTTAATTCCCAGGTTTATGCTCGGTGGTGTAATTGGCCTCAGGTTGTATGCTGTTTTTGTTTCTCTGTGTAACAATTCAGCTTCTTCACAAGTCTCCAATAGTAATCCACTCACAGGGAGGAGGCCACATCCTGCATCCTTGAAGCACACATTCTTATGTCTTATTTCCCTGCCTTATTTTCCCCCACCATTGCCTCTGGGGGTTCAAAATTCTTCTGTGTTGCACAGAGCATTTTAGCTCTTTCAAGTTTTTAATTCCAGAATTGATACCAAACCTTTCAAGGTACCCAGGAGAGTACTCCAAGACCTGCTGTTCTTAGGTTTACCAATGGCAAAATTTTACTACTGCCTCAGCAATTCCACTTCCAGAACTCATCTCAAGATATCATCAGATACTCATTTTAGTATCACAACTGCCAAAACATTATAAATTTAAATACTTAACAAAAGGGATTAATAAATCATTATATGTGTTACATGGTAGAATGCTACAGGACTACTAAAATATGATTTTGGAAAGCATTTAATATGGGGAAATTTTTGCAATGCTTAAAAAAAATACACTGAGGTACAAAGAATAAAACAACCAAAAAAGTGTATGCCCTAATCTTTCTCATCAACATTAAAAAAAGAGTAATAACACATGTATATGGTGAAAACATTTAGACAGTGTAGAAAGTTACAAAATGGAGGCCAGGCGCGGCGGCTCACGCCTGTAATCCCAGCACTTTGGGAGGCCGAGGAGGGTGGATCACAAGGTCAGGATATCGAGACCATCCTGGCTAACACGGTGAAACCCCGTCTCTACTAAAAATACAAAAATTAGCCAGGCATGGTGGCGGGCGCCTGTAGTCCCAGCTACTCGAGAGGCTGAGGCAGGAGAATGGCGTGAACCTGGGAGGCAGAACTTGCAGTGAGCCGAGATCTACCACTCCAGCCTGGGCGACAGAGCGAGACTACGTCTCAAAAACAAAACAAAAAGCTACAAAACGGAAAATGAAAGGCCTCATTCCCTTCTTCCTTTGCCCTACCACCTTCTCCAAGTACACAATTACTTATCATACTTTCCAATTTAAAAAAGCATAAATATGCATAAAGTTATGCCTATCATATCTATCATTAATTTTATACAAAAGGAAACAATTTCCATTGTTACATATCTTTTATTACTCTTATGATACATTTTAGACTTTTTTCCATGCTACCATATATGCATATATCCATTGTTTGATATGGCATAGGTAATATTCTATATTATTCCATCATATCAATACACCATAACTTAATCAGTCTCCTGTTTTTGGAAAGTCTGGTTGCCATGTTTTCTTCCAAAAGATTGTTCCAGTTTGCACTGCAACCTACAGGCTTTTCCCATATTATCATTGCATCCTTGCTGAGCATCACGAAAATTTACAATACGAACTTACAAGAAAAAAAATTATAAAAATGTAAGTAAAGTAATTCACCTACCAGTTAATGAGAACCTACTGTGTGAATTTTTAAAAATCATGGCATGGTCGTATAACCATGCATTAACAAAATATGGTTCTCTGTCCTCAGTCTAATCATCTGGAGGGGAGGATGCAGATGTAAATAACTAACAAAAGGAAAAAAAATCTTCGGGAGGTGGAGGCAGGAGGATTGCTTGAGGCAAGGAATTGGAGACTAGCCTGGGTAACATTGAGAGATCTTGTCTCTAAAAAAGTTTTTTTAACAATTAGCTGGGCGTGATGTGCACACACCTGTAGTCCTAGCTACTCAGGAGGCTGTGGATTGCTTACGCCCGGGAGTTCAAGTAAGCTATGATTGAACTGCAGTAAGCTATGATTGCATCACTGCCCTCCAGTCTGGGTGACAGAGAGCCTGTCTCTAAAAAAAATTTTTTAAACTTTTTTAAAGACAGAAATAAAGGCCATACTAAAACAAAAATGAAGAGCAGAATATGGAGTAAGAAATGATTTCTTTAAATTGGAATAGGAGAGCATTCATAGCTGTTTTACTTGGGATCTAACAGTTACATCCGCTGCTATCTGTTGATGCTTAGTATGTACTAGGCACTAGGCTGATTTGGTTCAGGTGCATTTTCTAAGTTAACCTCCATAACAATATAAGGTGGATATGATTTTTGTAGGCATTTTATAGATGAGAAAACAATCTGAGTGAGATGAATTGTTTAATGTTACACTGCTCTTCATACACATTCCACGTATAGCTCATTTCATTCTCATAACGTTCCTATCAGGTAAGCACTGTCATTGCCCCTGTTACAGGGGTGAAAATGATGCACGGAGGGCTTACATTGTTTGCTTGAGGTCACATGACAGGTAGATGGCAGGGCAGGGAACACAAACCTAGACAATCTAACTCAGAGCCCATCTGTCCTTTCCTGATTTGTCAGACAGGGAATGGGATGCAGAAAGTACATTCTAAGAGGAAAGAGCTGCAGGAGCCCAGCCAGTGTGAGACATGGTAGGATGAACCAGCTTCTAAAGCCCAGAGACTAGTAACAGAGTTGTTCACTGGAGAATGGACAAAGCCAGTGGGAGTGAGAATGGCATAAAGTGGATGGAAATGAGATGCGTCGCAGAGGTAGAGTAGAGAAGACTTGATGACTAATTGGATGCTTCAATCACAGCCCTCAGCCTTTACCTCTCTAAACTAAAGCGTTTGACTCCTTTTAGTCAGAGCTCACAGCCAGCCAGCATTTTATTCTTTTCCTCTTTTTTTTTTTTTTTTTCTTGGTTTCACAGTGCTTGGAGTATTCCTTTCCTTTTATTTTAGGGACCTGTTTCGGGATGCTTCTGTTAGAAATGTGATCATTTCTGTGCAACGTGGCTTTAAGAAAAGATGATGTGAATGGGCTATGCAGTTCAAATAGTACTTCTCCATCCCTCAGTAATGTACCAATTCCATGAGGTTAGGATAGTTGTTATCAAGTAGGATGCAAGAGAAAAGGCATGCTATCCTCCAGTTTTGTTTTTTGTTTTTTTTCTTAACATAAATGAAGGGATATGTCCAATGAGCATTTTTTTTTGAGATGCAGTTTCACTCTTGTTGCCCAGGCTGGAGTGCAATGGCACTCCACTCGGCTCACCACAACCTCTGCCTCCCAGGTTCAAGTGATTCTCCTGCCTCAGCCTCCCAAGTAGCTGAGATTACAGGCATGTGCCACCACACCCGGCTAATTTTCTGTATTTTTAGTAGAGACAGGGTTTCTCCATGTTGATCAGGCTGGTCTCGAACTCTCAACCTCAGGTGATCTGCCCGCCTCAGCCTCCCAAAGTGCTGGGATTACAGGCCTTCCAATTGGCATTTTTTAGTTCTCCTACCACTTCTCCCTGCAGCACTGGATCCTACTGATTATTCCATCCTTGAAATTCTCTCTGCCATTAACTTCTGCAATATCACCCTTGCTGTTTTCCTTCTAACTTTCTGATGTGCCTTTCCATTGCCCCTAAATATAATGATATCACTTTCTTCGATGCCTCTTAAAGGATCCTGTCCCTCAGGGCTTGCTCAGCATCCTTTAATCCTCTCCCTATTTGCTTCCAGTACAATCTCAAATAAATTTACTTAGAATCTTTCAGCTATCCATTTACAGAAATAAGAGAACCTGGACCTTTTTACTTATTTCCCTGTTTCTATCCAGAACATCGTTAATCTTATAGCACTCATAGAGTGTTGGTCTCACACTTATTTTTATGTAGGTCACATGGGTCAGCTTTATCTGCCTCCTCTTCACAGTAGGTCTGATGCCTGGTGCTGCCTCTTCAGCTCTGGTCCGGCCCTGCTCTTTGGCTATCATCATGCCTAGGACTTTGACTATATGTCTGTCAGCTGCTGTGTGTAAACACTTCACTTGGCCTAATCTAGCTAACAGTAATCAACATCAGTGGTTCCCAAATTTTATTTCACATTGGAATCACTTGGGGTTCATTAAGAGCGGCTAACACCTGGCCACCCCAGCCATACTGATTTAATTGGTATGGGATAAGACTTGAGACATTAGGCTTTTTAAAAGCCAGTGTGCAGCAGGTGATTCTAATCTGCAGCACATTCAGGAACTACCATTCTATATGAGGGTTCTGAAACCCAATTACTCAACAAAATCACTTAGGGAGTTTCCAGTTTCTTTAAATACAGATATCTGGGTCTCACCTTAGAACTCAGTCAGTATGGCCTAGGAATTTTCACTTTTCATAAGTCTCTAGGTGAATGGATATAGGGATGCATCGCCATGTATGCAACTTGGAGTGGACTTTTCTGGCCGGGACACCATGGCCTTCTTTTCAGCTCTTTGAATGGCACTGACAACTTTCATCTGTATCTGGAAAACAATTGGTCTGTTGCTTCTCTGCAGATGCGTGTTCTCTGCTCCAGACTCCTGTGTATAAGATCTCATAAGATATTTGACTGATGGTCATCCCACACGCACCTAAAATTCAACATGGCCAAAATCGAACTCTTCATTTTATTTTGTATTGTTTTTCTCTTCTCTATGTCATCCAGCTAACATCAAACTTATCCACAAAGTGTGCAAACCCTAAGGCTAACTGTCATTTTAGACTCTTCCCCTCTGATGGTAATTCCATCTGCTGATTCTGTTTTGCAGATTACAGCCTTAATTCAAGCACTTATTACCTCTCAGCCAGAGTGTTGAACTTCTAATAACCTAACTGGCCTTCCTTAGCCAATTTCCTTTTTCCTAAACTCTTAATGCTGCTTGAATGAACTTTCTAAAATGCAGGTCTGATTTTGTCACTACTCTTCTTAAAATTCTTCAATGGGTCCTTGCTTTTATGATAAAACTCAAACTTCTTAGCATGCAAAGCCCTTCATGAGTTTTGCCTCTGGCCTCATTCCTTGAGACATTTTCCCTTTCATGTGCGTCACCTGGGGCCTCAGTTCAGCCCTACTGAGTCAGATACCTTGGAGGAGGAGCCCTAGATATCTACACCTTTACAAGCCCCGAGTAATTCTTCTGATCACATAAGATTGGGTACTCAGCCCTCAAACACACCCATTGCACTGTCACTTCAGAAACCCAACTTCAGAGAGGATTCCTGAACATACTGCACTACCTCAGTATTTCCTGCACTGGTTCCCTGTGTTCATCTCTACTCATTCCTCAAAGTTCCCTCACAAAGTGGGGTTTCCTGACTCCTGAGGTGCCACTCCTCTGAACTCTTCTTCTCCGCTTCTATAATACCTCAGGTCCACCCCTATTTCATGATTATCACCTTGTTATTTAATTTCTTGTTTATCTTCCCCACTAGATTTTTTTTTTTTTTTTTAACAGAGCCTCTGTCACCCAGGCTGGAGTGCAGTGGTATAATCTCGGCTCACTGCAACCTCCGCCTTCCGGGATCAAGCGATTCTCCTGCCTCGGCCTTCCAAGTAGCTGGGACTATAGACATGCACCACCACGCCTGGCTAATTTTTGTATTTTTAGTAGAGACGGGGGGGGGGGGGGGGGGGTCTCACCAGGATGGCCAGGCTGGTCTCGAACTCCTGACCTCAAGTGATCTGCCTGCCTGGGCCTCCCAAAGTGCTGGGATTACAGGTGTGAGCCGCGGTGCCCAGCCCATCCTCCCCCACTAGAATTTGAACGCTTCAATGGCAGACAGAGTGTCATTTTTCTCTTTATCCTTATGTAGCAGCACAACACTGAGTGCAATGTGAATGAATTACTAGAAAATAAAAATGGAATCCATAGTTAAAGAAACAAACAAAAAACAGATAAATAGGTTGTCAAAAGAATAGGCAGAATTAGCAATACAGACAACTATCAGAATTTGACTTTAAGGTAGGAGGTCCTAAGCCAATAATTTAAAATATACATATATACACAGAGTGCAAGTACAGTATCAATCAAGCTTTTTAATTGCAAGCAAAAGATACTGATGCAAGCTGCTTGAAACAGAAAGGAATTTATTGAAAGGTTGTTCAATAGCCCACAGAATTACCAGGAAGACTAAAATTGCCAGGCTTTGAAAACAGGCAGGAACAAAGGAAGGCTAAGCAGCTAGAATCATAGCCACAGCTGAACAATAGAGGCTGCAGCTCACCCACCTGTCTCCACCAGCACAGGACACGCACACTGCCGATGGCACTGCATCCAGTGACTATTGCTATGGCTGCTGCCATCAAAATGAATTTTCCACTCATCCTATTTCTCTGCTTCACTCACTCCCTCCAGATTCTAATCTTAAACTGGTTCAAGTGACTGGGCATGTCTAGGTCTGGATGTACATGAGATGGTGCGCGTGCGCGCGTGTGTGTGTGTGTATGTATGTGTGTGTGTGTGAGATACAGACTTCTCAACTTGTCAGTATCCAAAAGCAGGTGAAGCAAAGGTCCATACCTTGGAAAATCCCTCAAAGGCAGGGGTTTGGATGCTGGACAGCCAATTAAAAAAAAGTTGTTTCTAATTTTATCCAATATTATGTATTACTAAAATGGTAAAATGTATTAGAATCTTGATACTAGCAGAAAGTCAGAATAAATAATTTCTAGTAGGTCATAAATTACAATTTTGAACAAACCCTAGGGTTCTGTTAAATTAATTTGAGTAGAATAAACGCTTGCTATGTAGATTGAAATCAGGCTCAAAGAAGGGAGGAGACACTGTTGTCTTGAGGGAACTAAAATTGCAGCATGCATCCCTCCAGGAATGAATGGAGTCCATAGGGGGAAATAAGGTGTCAAACACTGGGGATGGAGAGGCCAAGGGTAGGACTCAAGTTTGGGATTGCAGAGTCAAGAGAGTGTAGCTGAGGAGATGGAATTGAAGCAAAACAATGCAAGCAAGCCCAGGTTCTGGATGGCTGCCTTGTGTATGGGGAAGTATTCAAGGTTAAGTTGTTCATTTACTTAAATATTTTATTTCCTCAATGCTATGTGAGGAAGACTTGAAAAATATAAATTAAATTTGATTTCTTTGCTTTTATTTACCCAAAAAAAACCATTTTTGTTGAAAGAGTGGATGCTTGGACATTTTTAAGCAATATTGAAAAATGTGAAGAAGGTTTAAACAATCACAAATTCTACCACCAAGAAATAGGCATTAACACTACAGGAACTTTATTCTAACCACCCTTCCATGCATGTATACAAATGGAAGCATCTGAACTGCCACTAAGCAACCCCTCCGGTGTTCACCATTATTCATATAGAAAGCACACGAGAAAGACAACTGGGTGGATGGATGGAAGGATGGACTTTTGTAAAATGATCTCATTTGAAAAATAACAATTTTAATTTTATTTAATAGAAGAAAAATGAAAAGAATTGCTAGACTTCAAATGTTTTTCTTCACCACAAAACACATTGTTTCTTCTGTTTTTGTTTGTTTGTTTGTTTTTTGGTTTTTGGGGTTTTTGTTTTGTTTTGTCACCAGGCTGGAGTGCAGTGGCGCAATCTCAGCTCACTGCAACCTCTGCCTCCCAGGTCCAGTGATTCTCCTGCCTCAGCCTCCCAAGTAGCTGGGACTGTAGGCACCCACCACCACGCCTGGGTAATTTTTTTGTACTTTTAGTAGAGACGCGATTTCACCGTGCTGGTCAGGATGGTCTCAATCTCTTGACCTCATGATCCACCCGCCTCAGCTTCCCAAAGTGCTGGGGTTACAGGTGTGAGCCACTGCACCCAGCCCACTGTTTCTTCTTTTTAAAAATTAAACGGTAGGGTGTGGAGGCTCATCCCGTATAATTGCCTGACTTCAGAAGGCCAAGGTGAGAGGACAGCTTGAGGCCAGGAGTTTGAGACCATCCTGAGCAACACAGTGAGACCCAATCTCTACAAAAAATAATTTTTAAAAAATTATCCATACAGGCAGGGTGGTGCACACCTGTAGTCCCAGCTACTCGGGAGGCTGAGGCAGGAGGATAGTTTGAGTCCAGCAGTTTGAGGCTGCAGTAAGCCATGATTATGCCACTGTACTCTAGCCTGGGCAATGGAGAAAGAGCCTGTCTCTAAAATAATAAATAAATAAATAAATAAGTAAATAAAATTGTAAAAAATTTAGAAAGCTTAAAAGAGTTTATTTTAAAAAAAGAGGTCAAAGCTGTTATTTTTTTCAACTAAGTGCTCTGCTTTTAGACAATATCAATTGCTTCATTGCTATGAAAGATGAAGACTTCGGCACTCATGCTTCTCGTCATCTGCCTCTCAACTTTGCCGTGTTTGCAAGTTGTTTTATTTGTATGCTGTCAAGACTTACTGTATTTATATACCCAGTAAGCTGGGTATGTTCCAGTAGTTTTCTATATGGAAATGGATTAATTGCTCACCATGTGTTGCTCTGCCACTATTTATCTATTCCTCAATTTCTAATTTTGATTCATTTTCTTATCAACTGGATTTTGTCATCGAATTTATTTTTCTTTGCAAGAAGAGCTTGGTGCATTATATTCCCTGAGGTCTTTCTTGCTTAGGTATGTTCATTTGTACTAACATACAGTAGGCCTGAGAAAACGTTCTTTGGTCCTACTTTCTTTACTTTAGAATACTTTTTGCATTTTACCATCATCTCTGGCATTAAATACTGCTGTGGAGAAAAGTGTGATGCCAATATTTTTTTTTGGGAGGTGATCTGATTTCTGTCCAGATATTGGAGTAATTTATTTTTATACTTTCAAGTTGAGTAAGTCAACCAGATGTATCTTAGGGCTGAGCAGTTCGTATCTAATTATTTTATGACCGTTTGAGGTTCAGTGATTACTCTCACAATTTTGACAGTCCTGAGAAATAGTCTTCTAACAACTTTGAAAAGCTAGAGAGAATGAATGTGCCTGGAGAAGAATGACAAATGGTCCCTCCAATTCTGACTTTGTCTTCTAGGTCCAATATCTTTGGTTTTATGTCCTTGTCATGTTCAAGCAAGTCCTGTAACTCCTTTTCGGTAGCTTGAAGTGATTCCATGCACTCAACAGTCTCTAAAAAGATGGTGATGCAAAGAAGTTACAGGAGTAGGATTTTTTTTTTTTTTTTTTTTGCTATAGAGGATAATGCTGTTGGTGGAGATTTGCAATGAGTTCTGCACATAGCAAGTGTGGTAGATCAGGTCTATTATTGGGAAGATGAGGTGTTTGTTTGTTTTGCATTTCTTCTGCCTGGTCTATTATTTACTGTAGGTAGATAAATGGATTTAAATGTCTAAATGAAATCTTTTTAGAGTGGATACACAACGTGGCTAGTAACGGATGGAAGTAAAATATTTCTATGATGAATAGAGAAGCATTGGGCCTCCCATGCAGAGCTTATGCATGTCATTTTGCTGAGGGCACCTACTTCCGCCAGAATGATATTGTATCTTCAGAAGGAAAAGGGGAGAAGCCAGTGATAAAATACGGGGTGTTATTATCTCAGAGGTGCTTGGAGCTCAAGAGGGCTTGAAGTAATTATTTCCCAGATGTGTCTTGCCTATGTGCATGTGACATAGGAGTTTGCATTTTGGATGTTAACATGAAAGGGCAGAGTCACCAGAAATTCCCAAGGGCCATTTTAAATGTTTTCAGTGGACCACAACAGCCCAGTATGGAAGAAACACAGCATTTGTGGGTGTGCGTCTGATGCCAAGAAATAGATCTGGCAGGGCTGGTTAGGTCGCCTCCTTCCACTGGGGGCCACCGTAAGACAGCCCTGAATACTGCCCAGGTGCTGTGCATATAGGTATTGGTTGGCTTCCCTTGGATTACCTTCCCTCACTCTGACTGAGGCTGAAAGCTCTCAAAGTTTTGGCACTGGAATATCCCTTGTGATGGGCTGGGATTGTGGCTTATAGAGCAGGGTGTCTGTGTGATTGTTTGAGTTCCTCTCTCTCATTAGTGACAACATAGCCCACCTCCTCAGATGTGAACAGTTTTCAAGTTTGCCTGTACTACTCACAGCCTTCAAGTGTGCACCTATCCCAGTGTGCAGAGCCTCTTTAATTTAGTGTACAGCCAAGATACCTTTAATCGCCGATAGTTCTTTTTCCCTCACTGGGAGGTTAGCCTTGGCTGGAATAAACTGTCCTGGTCAAGAGAAACAGGTCAGCTGCCTTGAAATTCTCTTTGGGCTCAGCTGGTATTCACTAAGATATTAGACAGTTAATTTAGATCAGAGATGTCAAGCTACATGCCTGTGGTCTGAAATCAGCCCCTAGGCTCATTTTCTTTGACAAAGAGAGTGTTTGCCTGTAGACAAAGACTGCAGAGTCTTTTAGAAGAATTTTTTTCCAAGTAGTTGCTGATTTTTAAAACTTAGAAAATGTACCATAAAAATACAGATTTCCATATTTTCTTGTGAAGTGAAAGATATGACCATCACACTGAGTACACATTTCCAATGGCAACGCCAGATCCAGAGCTGCTAAGGAGAGTCGAGGAGCAGGCGTCCTCTTGACCCAGCTTGCCATCATCCCCACCAGTTGTTCTTATCCTTCTGACTCAGAGGCCACATGTCAGTTCCCATTTCTTATCACACCTGAACTTTTTGTTTTTCTTATGATAGAGTGAGGAGGAATGTGACATATTTTCTACAGTTTACCTCTACTATAAGCAGAAATATGCAAGCCACATGGAGGGCCACTCGCTTCTTTTCTCCGTGGCCTGCTTTATTCATTGGTATTATCCGCTGGGAACCTGTGAGCCACCGAGTTTATGACTGTTGCTATAGATAATAGAAGGGCAAGGTGAGTCAGGTAGACCAAGATAAGGATGCAGGAAAGCATGACAGTTTATGGAAAAGGGCAGCTCCTTCTATGTGATAAGTACTTACCTTTGTTGTGCAGATTTATTGCTTGGAAATGGAGATGGGACTGTCAGAGGGAGAAAAGTCAATGGTAATTAGGGATTATTGGATGTCCTTAATCATTTGCAGTCACATATAGTTTCCGGTTTTCCTCTCTGAGTTTTATTGTTATCAAATGGTGGTGTGATTTATTGCAAGTCCCTTGTTTACTGTCCATGCCTGAACTGTGCTAACAGGCAGTTTGTGTGTGAGCCTAACGAATGTCTCTAGGCTAAGCATCCTGTGAGCCATGGTTCCAAAGTTATCGGAGTATGGCACCAATCAGCCGCTTTGTAACTCTGAAGCCATGCTGAATATTATTCATATATAAAAATATGTTGTCTCCTCACTTTTCTTGGTCTAGCATTCAAGTTTCTTATGCTCTTTAAAATCATTTAAAAATTAATTTCGGAATGACTAATGCATTCCCTTGATTCAAATTTAAAAAGTAAAAAGCATATGTAGAGAAATGTCTTTCTCCACTCCTGACCCCTATTACCCAGGGCTCTTCATCGAAGGCAAATAATGTAACCAGTTTCTATTTTATTGCTACAGAAATGTTTTATGTGAATGGTTCTCAAAGTGTGATCTGTATGTCCATCAATGACAGATTGGATTAAGAAAATGTGGCACATATACACCATGGAATACTATGCAACCATAAAGAAGGATGAGTTCATGTCCTTTGTAGGCACATGGATGCAACTGGAAACCATCATTCTCAGCAAACTATCGCAAGAACAGAAAACCAAACACTGCATGTTCTCACTCATAGGTGGGAATTGAACAATGAGATCACTTGGACACAGGAAGGGGAATATCACACACCTGGCCTTGTTGTGGGGTGGGGGAAGAGGAGAGGGATAGCATTAGGAGAGATACCTAATGTAAGTGACAAGTTAATGGGTGCAGCACACCAACATGGCACATGTATACATATATAACAAACCTGCACGTTGTGCACCTGTACCCTAGAACTTAAAGTATAAAATAAATAAATAAATAAATGAATAAATAAATAAATAAATAAATGATTGTGAAAAAAAAAAAAGCAGTGTGATCTGTAAATTTCTAAGGTCCCCAAGATGCTTTGAAGTGGTCCATGAAATCAAAACTATTTTCACAATGATAATAAGACACCAGTTGCCACTATCAGTGTTGGCATTTGCACAGATGATGCACTAATTTC
The DNA here is from genome assembly GCF_003255815.1 of Theropithecus gelada. Classification (NCBI taxonomy): domain Eukaryota; kingdom Metazoa; phylum Chordata; class Mammalia; order Primates; family Cercopithecidae; genus Theropithecus; species Theropithecus gelada. Next base: position 154,691,838 of record NC_037671.1, read on the forward strand.
TTTTGTTTTGGAAAACAAACAAGAAACCACTGGCACATTGACATATATCAAGAGAGTGGCATGAAACTGTAGCAGAGGTAATTTTTATTCTTAGATCAGTAACAGATACACACTTACTGATGAAAACATTCAAATTTCACTTAAGAATATCCTTGATGGTACAGGAAAAGCTAATAATTTTATTAAATCTTGACTCTTGAGTACCTATCTTCTGAATATTCTGTCTGATGCTACACTAAGTACATAGGAAGCACTTCTGCTGCATACGGAAGGTACTGTGGTCATCTTAAGAAAAAGCACTTGTGTGATTGACTTGCAAACTCAAATAGCCAAATACTTCATGGAGCACCGTGTTTACCTGAAAGAATGACCAGCAAATCACGGTTAGTCAGAGACTGTTTGGCAAATATTTGTTCAAAAATGAATAAAATAAGCCTGTTACTTGGAAGACAGGAATGATAGTATGAATTGCAAATGATAAAATCTGAACTTTTAAGTAAAAATTAGAATTTTAGAAAGCTTTTATCTACCACTTGGAGCTCAACAGCTCTCAATACCTAAAAACTTTTCTGTCATAATTGATAGTGATAAAACATACGCAATTTTTTGATATCGTAGAATAAAATGTGTTAATATTTGGAAGATATGTAACTCAGTGGATCGGTATTTTCCAGATCTGTAAAAAATCATGCATAGGTAAAAGAACCACTCAAAGTGGAAGGGAACAATAGATTTTAATGTAACAGAGTATGAATAAGTACTTGATAATATATCAGATACTATAACTAACCTTTGAGAAACTACTAGTTGTCAAGTTTTGGGTAATATCAAAGAACATCCACAATTACCTGAAAAGACTCTAACAATACTTCTTTGTTTCCTAGCCTCATATCTGCATGAATATTTCTTTGTATACTTCAACCAGGACAACACAGCACAATAAATTGAATGCAGAGGCAGGTGTAAGTATCCAGATGTATTTTATTAGGGCAGACCTTCAAGTGATTTGCAAAAATATAACAATATACCACTCAACTTTTTTTTAGTTTGGAAAATCCAATTATTTTTTATAAAAATATGTTATTTGTGTTAACATGTAATGGGTTTGCCATTCTGAAATAAACATTTATATTTTTTCTGTTTTAATGTCTTTTTTTTTTTTTTGAGACAGGGTCTCACTGTGTTGTCCAGGCTGAAGTGCAGTGGCATGACCATGGCTGACTGCAGCCTCAACCTCCTGGATTCAAGCAGTCCTTTTACTTCAGCCTCCTGAGTAGCTGGGACCATAGGCACATGCCACTATGCCTGGCTAATTTTTTAAAAATTATTTCTAGAGACAGAGTCTCCCTACGTTGCCAAGGCTGATCTCAAAGATCTGGGCTCAAGTGATCCCCCTGCTTTGGTCTCCCAAAGTATTAGGATTACAGGCATAAGCCACCACACCCAGCCTATTTTAACTTCTTATATGGTAAACATTGGTCAATACAAACCAAGTGAAAAAAGTTATTTGAATTCCCCATTGGGGTGTAAACTGGTCCTGAGACCAAGAACCATTTATCTATGCATATATTAACTTTCTTCATATCTATGCTACATCCATATTATTTATGTGTATATATATGTGTGTGTGTGTATATATGTGTGTGTGTGTGTGTGTGTGTATATATATATATATATTTTTTTTTTTACATGGAGTCTCACTCTGTCACTCAGGCTGGAGTGCAGAGGTGCAATCTCAGCTCACCGCAACTTCCACCTCCAGGGTACAAGTGATTCTCCTGCCTCAGCCTCCCAAGTAGTTGGGATTACAGGCATGCACCACCACACCTGGCAAATTTTTGTAGTTTTAGTAGAGACGAGGTTTCTGCCATGTTGGCCAGGCTCATCTCGAACTCCTGACCTCAAGTGATCCTCCCATTTTGGCCTCCCAAAGCACTGGGATTATAGGCATAAGCCACTGCACCAGGCCCATATCCTTTATGTATTCTTTTCTTATACAAAACACACTGCATTTACTCTTGCTCCACCTTGCTTTCCTAACTTAACAACACATCTTCAGAATTGACCCATATCAAGACATACAGAGATTCCTTATTCTTTTTATGGCTACATAAATCTCTTTGCAAGAATTTATGTAATTATTTATCTCGTTGAAGGAATTTATGTAATTTTTACACCAATGTCATGCTGATGATTTATTAAAATTATTTTGTTTATACAGACACTGCTACTTTGAATAACTTTGTATCCATATCATGTCAAATGTGTGGTAAGATCTGTAGGACAAAAGTAGAACTGCTAGTCAAAGATTAAGTGCATTTGTAATTTCCATATATGTTGTACAATGTATAAGCTTATAGTTATTTTTAAGAAAGTAAGGTATGTATTACAGCTCTATACAAATAGGCTACATCAGTGTCATAATCTGTGTTCACATGAATACAGCAGAGTTGAGGGCTGAGTATGTATACACCTACACAATTTACATGCTTGCAATCAAAAATTAATATTAACTGATTAAAACTTGAAAATATTGAAATGAAAATTAAGTTGGAAAGTCCATTGTAATAGATAAAATGTATTGTTGATTATCCTATATCAATGTGATTTGGGAGAAGTAGTAAGTTTTTGGTATTTGTCTGGGTCATGGTTGAAACAATTTGAAAACTTTTGTAGGAAGGCCTGAAGCAGCTGGCACTGACTGCACTAATGAATACGAGGCCCCAGCATTTTCAAATTCCGAGTTCACAGTGGCCATCCTTACGAAGGCAAGACTTCAGAGCTAGTGGAGATGGATTCCAGGCAAAGACTGTTAAGGAAAAGCAAAACAAATTCTTGAGTTCTTGCTTAGATGTGCAGGGAAGTGCTTGTAAGCTCATAAATATGAGATCATTAAGCATCTTTGTGTGCAGGGATGAATTTTTAAAAGAATGTTAACATTTTCAAACAATTTAAAAAATGATAGTCCTCAATTCCCCTCTTCCTGCTCCCAGGGAAACCTCACAAGTTTTCTTGGTGTTTGTTGATTTTTTGGCTCATTGCAGGGTATCCCACATCTTCTATTCTATCTTCACGTATCAACGTACATGCCATCTCCTCCAGAATACCTCACCTGGTTCCTGATATGCAACAACCTTTTTTTACTTCATGTTCCCATAGGACTCTGTAACTTTATCTACTATAGGATATATAATGATGTCTTATAACCGCCTGCTTATTGACAATATTTCCACTACATTTTACATCCTAAAGAGAGTGATGCTATGTGTCTTATTTAATGCTTTATTCTCAGACCCTACTTTAGTACCTGGTACTAAATACCTGGTATATAGTAGGTACTCAATAAATATTTGTTGAATTAATAAAAAATAGAAGGACAATTTTGGCTAGCATATGGGCTCTAGGAATCTCAACAATTTTAATTTAAAAATCCCACATCTTGGCCAGGTGTGGTGGCTCATGCCTGTAATCCCAGCACTTTGGGAGGTTAAGGCAGGTAGATCATGAGGTCAGGAGTTAGAGACCAGCCTGGTCAACATAGTGAAATCCCGTCTGCACTGAAAATACAAAAATTAGCCGGATGTGGTGGCACACACCTGTAGTTCCAGCTACTCCGGAGGCTGAGGCAGGAGAATAGCTTAAACCTGGGAGGCGGAGGTTACAGTGAGCCAAGACCATACCATTGCACTACAGCATGGGTGACAGAATGAGACTCTGTTTCAAAAAGAAAAAAAAAAAATCCCAAATCTCTTAGCAACTACATTAAGCAGCTCTATCTTCACATTATTTGTTTTATTGTTTCATATACAATTTCTAGTAATACTAATACACATAGTATTTCTGGTGTAGATATACTATGGTTTGATAAAATGTACAATGTTATTTTCTCCTCTGTTTTCTCTAGCTTCTCCCATGACCTTGATGCTATTTGCCTTGTTGGCCGTCAGTGGCACCTTTGGCCTAACAGAAAGAATTAATTCTCCAAGAAGCAATAGGATTAATCACATAAGAAAATTAGTGATCAATAAACTGGTTAATACACGATGTAGCCCAGTGATGGCACTACTGGTACTATTAAGGTACTATTTTCTTTTCTTTTTTTGACTGTGTCTCTCTCTGTTGCCCAGGCTGGAGTGCAGGAGTGCAGTGGTATGATCCTGGCTCACTGCAACCTCCACCTCCTTGGTTCAAGCGATTCTCCCACCTCAGCCTCCCGAGTAGCTGGTATTACAGGGCGTGTGCCACCACACCCAGCTAATTTTTGTATTTTTAGTAGAGATGGGATTTACAGTTAGAACAAAAATGTATTTCTTTTCCTTGGTTTCCAAACTTTCTTAGGCCAACCAAAGTAAATGGAATTTCAACGTGTGGGTAATTTATCACCATCTCTTAATTATAAAAAAGCTTATGTGTCAGCTTATAATGAGCAGGAAAAAGTGAGGAGGAATTCATGAAAGGAGCAGTTCCCCAACTTTTTTGGCACCAGGGACCAGTTTCGTGGCAGACAGTTTTCCACAGACTGTGGGTCAGGAGGGCAGTGGGGGAGGGTTTTGGGATGGTTCAAGTGCATTACATTTACTGTGAACTTCATGTCTATTATCATTACATTGTAATATATAATGAAATAATTATAAAACTCACCATAACGTAGAATCAGGGGAGCTCTGATCTTGTTTTCCTGCAACTAGATGTGGTCTCATCTGGCGGTGATAGGAAATAGTGACAGATCATGAGGCATTAGATTCTCATAAGAAGCACACAACCTAGAACCCTCACATGTGCAGTTCACAATAGGGTTCATGCTTTTATGAGAATTCAGTGCCACCGCTGACCTGACAGGAGGTGGAACTCAGGCAGTAATATGAACAATGGTGGTGGTTGTAAATACAGATGGAGCTTTAGTAGCTCACCTGCCTGCTGCTCACCTCCTGCTGGGCCCCGGTTCCTAACAGGCTATAGACTGGGGGTTGGGGACCCCCCACACTAAAAATTAGAGCATCAGGAAGCTTCTTCTGTGTTCCCTGGCAACTCCTCACTTTTCTGCAAAGCAAAATCCTGTTCACTTCCTTTGGGAAGACTTCATCTCTCACCCTCTCGTTTTGGTAAGAATTTATTATTCCCTCTTCTGTGAACTCGTTTACTCTTTTCCCATACATGATCCTCCCTTTGGGATTGATCTTGTGTCTTCTAGAAAATGCACTGATTCAGGGTCAACCTTGGGTTTTCTCGCACCATCCAGGAGGGCTCCAAACCTCTGAGGAGACCTGGCTGACACCTAGATTGCAACTTTGTGAGGCCCTGAGCAGAGGGCCCAGCTTAGTTATGCCCAGAGCCTGGACCTGTAGAAGCTGTAAGATCATAAATGTGCATTAAGTAGCTACCTTTGTGGTAGTTTGCTGCATAGCGATAGGAAACAATATACTGCTTTATTGGGAAGATGTATAGTTTATAAGAAACTGATTCCAGCTAATGTTAGATAGAAAAAAAAGGTAGAATTTGTTGGATCAAAATTTGATATGTCACAGAATTGAAGGAAAAGCTAAACCATCAGGCCTTATGGATAATAGGCACAAAGGTGACTGTGAGGGTGTCACTGAGGAATTTTGAGGATGGGCTTTGAAATAATCTGCCTACATCCACGCTTGTTCCTTATCCCATGAGTCAGGTTTTTCCTGACAGACTCTAACTGGCCTCATTCTCATCACCTGCCTATTCCTTGATATCCAGAAGCTTGAGAATGGACAGACCCCAAGACCACGTGGAAGGAGGAAGGAAGCCTCCTAAAGGGAAAAATGTGATGTTCTTAAGGAAAACAAAGGAGAGGGATTTGAGACAGGCACACAGAAAAGAAAGCCACTTTTCTACTGCATAAGGTTGTCAAGGAAAAACATGAGATAAAGCATGTAAGATGCTTAGCATGGTTCTTGGCACACAGTAGTCATTCGATACACTTTATAATTATTAAGCGTCAGGGGCCTATGCCTCATCTAGAAAGCAAAAGAAAGACCTCTGTTCTTGAAGATGAAGAGAAAAATCCCAATTTGATAAGGGGGGAAGAATCCCTGACACTCAAAAAGACAGGCTTAAATGCCTGTTGCTACCTAGATGATTTATCATCAAAGGGTTATCAGAGGTTAGAAAAGTATAGATTCCAAAGTGCTATTTGTGCTGATTATTGCTATGTACTCAAAATCAAACCAGCTACGAGATATACTCCTCCAAATTCCAGTGGGCCACAGACAGAAGCCAACTATTGGGGCTGTTTCTGTTCACACAAAACTCTTAATGGTTGGCTCACAGCTTTGATTGTAAGTGGGCTGGATGGTACCTAAGCCCATCCATCCATCCATGCTTAAATCATGGCTTTAAATTTGAAATTTTGGAAAATTAATTCAGATATGAGATGATGGTTATGTTTACTGAGGATCGTGAACAGAATCCATAATATCTGTGTGTACTTGGTATTGAGTGATGTAGATGTGTTCTTGAAGTGAGGCTTTCCTTTGATCTTTTTTGTTGACGAATGCCATTCACTGGTCAGTACAACCATTCTGAGGAAGAACTGTCTATCAGGTGGTATCATTTTGGGCCCAGAACATCACTGATGGCTGGAGTTCACTTCCATTCCATTCTATTCTACTCCACAAGTATTTATTGAACTCCCATTATGTGCAATGAACTGTATTAAGTGCTTTGATAGATTAAAAAATGAATAGATAAGACAGAGCTCCTGACCTTAGGGTATTTTATTATCTCAAAAGAGAGACAAACGTTTACAAGGACCAGACACAATACAGAGCAGGATGTGACAAGTGCTAAAATAGATATAGAGACAGAAGAAAGCTTTAGATTTCAAGTGTGCTTACCTGAAATTTTCATATAGAGGTTGAATTTGAGCCCTTTTTAATCATATGCCCACTAGAACAGGGAGCATTTTATCTGTTTTTGTATTCCTAATTCCCAGCACAGTTCCTGGTACTTAATATATGCCACTAAAGATGAATTTTTAAATTGCTTGAGGTGTGGAAAAATAGACATAAAATTTGCCATTTTAACCATTTTTAAGTGTACAGTTCAGTGGCAGTAAGTACATTCACATTGTTATGCAAACATCATCACCATCTATCTAAGGAACTTTTTACATCTTTCAAAACTGAAAGTCCAGGACCTATTAAACAATAATTATTCATTCTTCCCTGCTTCCAGCCCCTGGCAAACACCATTGTACTTTCCGTCTTTATAAATTTGACTACTCTTGTTATCACATATAAGTAGAATCATATAGTATTTTTCCTTTTCTGACTGGCCCATTTTACTGAAATGTCACCAAGGTCCATCCATGTTATAGCATGTGTCAGAGTTTCCTTCCTTTTTAAGGGCAAATAATAAATTTTTCACTGGATATATATAACTGCAGTTTGTTTATCCATTCGTCCATCAGTGGATATCTGGATTGTTCCCATTTTTGGCTATTGTGAATAATGCCACTATGAACATGAATGTACAAATACCTTTTCAAATGAGTTAGAAATTGAGATAGATCAAGAGTGGTCAGAAAGAAGGCATTTCAAGTTCAGGAAATAGCATGAACAAAAGGAAAGAAGAATGACAATGCATTAGGCTTGCCTGGTATGGCTTACTCATGGATTGGGGCTGCACATGGAAAGGTTAATCCGTTCCAGAAGTTGCAGGGCGCTAAGTACCATACCAAGGAGATAAAGTTTTTCTGAAGTTATTAGGAACCATTTAAAGGGGGTTGGAGCAGGTAAGCAACATTACCAACACTATGCTTGAAGAATATAATTGTAATGGCAAAGATGTAGTTAGAAATACAGGGTAATAATCTTGGCAGGAGACAAAGTAGGGCAGTGGCAGAGGAAATAGTACCAGGAGGGAGTAGAATTATTTTTCTTTTGTTTGTTTGTTTGTTTGTTTGAGAGACGGTCTGGCTCTGTCACCAGGTTGGAGTACAATGGCATGATCTCAGCTCATTGCAACCTACGCCTCTCAAGTCATCCTCCCACCTCAGCCTCCCCAGTAGCTGGGACCACAGGCATGCCCCACCATGCCCAGCGAAATTTTGTTTTGTATTTTTTTGTACAGACCAGGTTTCACCATGTTGCCCAGGTTGGTCTCGAACTCCTGAGCTCAAGTGATCCACCTACCACAGCCTCCCAAAGTGTTGGAATTACAGTCATGAGCCATTGTGCCTGGCTGGGAGTAGAGATATTATAGTGGAACTGCTAATAGGATCTGTTGACCAACTGGATGTGGGTGGCAGGAAGAGGAAGTTGTTGTTAAATCAGTGCCTGAGAGCATGGTGACATTACAAACTGAGATGAAGAATGCAGAGGAAAAAGAAGCAGGCAAAAACAATAGCTACCATTTATTGAGCTCTTTTGTGTTAGGTACTTCACACGCATTATCTCACTTAATCTTGATAATGACCTTGTGAAGTATGGATTATTGTACATGGGAAGATACCCTGTTTATGTAGAATAAGTTACTGTCTAATATCTAGTAAAGGGGTGGAACTAGGATTCCAACCAGATCTAATGGCAAAGTTCAAACTTAAAAAAAAAAACAAAAAAAAAACACCATACTATTCCATTGTCTTCAAACACATGGAATATCCACGTGGACTCATCTCTCAAAAATTCGGCAATGTAAATTTCAGTTAAATGCTCATGAATAAAAATATAGTCCATCTCTACACAAAGATGACTTAAAGCGATGCTGAGGAAGAACATAAATAAGCTGACTCAGGAGAGACTGTCATGACAGAAGATAAGACCAGAACTTAATTCTGGAAGCACATGTATCTATCGTGTGACAAGAGAAAGTGGGACTGGGTTTGAGGAATAAGAGAAGAGCCAGAACAGTGAATTGACAAAGATGCTGCATGGGAAGGCCATTTCAAAGAAGGGATTAGTCAACACCGTCAAGTGCTTCTAAAATCTTAAATAGGAAATAGACTGTGGCCACTAGATTTGACACTTAGGAAGTCATTGGACAATTTACAGAGAAGAGAGTACATATAGCAGTGTCTGCGGATTGAGGAATGAATAGGAAGTAAGGAAACAAAGAAAATGAGCGTAAACTTCTTGTTTATGAAGTTTGGCAGCAAAGGAAAGGTGAAATTATGGCACAGTATTTGAAGTGATGCAGATTTGAGGAAAGGTTTTCTTTTTGAGGACCTGGAAGATAGGAGCATAATTTTTTGGCTGTGAGGAAAAAGCTAGTGGAGAATAGTCAACTGAAAATTTGGGGAAAATAATGGAAATTCATGAAGGACTAGAGACAGGCTGTGATCAGGAGCACATTTCAAGGGATAGTGAGGGGCGGGGAGAAATAGGAATATTCTTTCCCCAGGAAGAGGAGAGAAAGAGAGTTTGCAAGTTGAAAGGAAGAGCTGACAGTTTTTGGTGGTTTTTTTTTGTTTGTTTTGTTTCGTGTTTTGTTTTATAGATAGGATCTTACTCTGTTGCCCAGGCTGGACAGCAGTGGTGAGATTACAGTTCACAGTAATTAGGAACTCCTGGGCTCAAGCGATCCTCCTGCCTCAGCCTCCTGAGTAGCTAGGATTGCAGGTGTGCACCACCATGCTCAGCTAACTTTATTTTTTTTTAAAGATGGGGTCTCACAATGTTGCCCAGACTGGTCTTGAACTCATGGCCTCAAGCCACCACACCTGGCTTGAAGTAGTTACATTGGGATAGAGAGGCAACACTGTGAGGCTGTGGGAAGCTCTGGTGTCAAGATTGGTAAACAGCTGGTTGGGCTAAGGAAAAGGGAGTCAAATAGGGTCAGATGAGTAGATTATGTAGCTTGACTCAGAGGGCTCCTCTGAGTTAGGATGGTTTTACTCTACCGTGAAGGCAACCCATCGAAAGAGTGACTGAAACTCAGTATCTTTCACACTGATACATTTTCCGACTTTCCTGAAACTATACAGAGTTGCCTGATTGAGTTTGGGTATTTCATAAATCTCCTTAACCTTATTTATAGACCCTTAAGGTAAATAACTCTTGGCTGATTTTATTGATGGCATGCTGATTTTTACCAGTTTTATTTTTCACTGTCAACAAATTCTAAGGGCATACATGCAGAAACCCCCAACATACTGGCACTGGGAGAGAACTACTTTCTTGAAGAGACTGTCATAGAAAAGTATGGGGAAATTACTGAGACATGGTGAAATGTTTCAATATTGAATTTCAAAATTTCATTCGTTAAAGACTTCAAACCCATTGAGAAACCTCAGTTTAAAAACCTTTCTATTGATTCTAGTTTCTGAAATAGAACCAGTGCAAGGCATAGCTAGTATAATTTAAAGTAACAGATTGTCTTCTTCTCTTACATTGACATTCCATTCGGCATTCTACGTGAACAAAGTAATGTTCCAGATTTTTAAAATATATAGTTACATTTACTGTATTTATGTGATAAATTCAATTCTAGATATAGGTATTAGCAATTGGAACCATGCTTCAGTTATCTCCCTTATGAAAGATAACATAGGAATGTTATAACAAATATTTAGTTAAAAACCTGAAAAGGGCTTTGAAAATGTAAAAGTGTAATATAAATGCTAAATAAAGATAATATATTCTGAACAGCAGGCTCCTTTGAAATAGGGCCTATGAATTCCATTAACACTCTCTGTTTACATGCTTTTAGGAACTTTTAGGAGGATGTTGCCCATGAACGTAACTCTGATACAATACCTATGGTCTAGTAACCAGCCAGGAAAGACACAATTCAAACAGCAGCATAATAATTCACATAAGAATACTTCTTTAAGTCATTTAATAAGTGTGTTTTGCATGCCTTCTATGTGCAAGTACAATTCTGGGTGCTAGGAGTACACAGGGAAGAAAACAGAAAAAAGCCTGGCCAGGCACCTGAATAGACTTTCTCAAAGGAAGATATGCAAATAGTCAATAGGTACATGAAAAGCTACTCAAAATCACTAATCATTAGAGAAATGCAAATTAAAGCCACCATGAGATATCACTGAACAGCTGTCAGAATGGCTATTCATTAAAAAAAAAAAAGATACCAAGTGTTGGCAGTGATGTAGAGGAACGGGGACCCTTGTACACTGTGAGTGGGAATGTAAATTGATACAGCCATTATGGAAAATAATATGGAGGCTTCTAAAATAACTATAAATAAAAATACTATACGACTGAGCAATACTACTTCTGAGTATATATCCAAAGGATTTGAAATCAGCCTGTTGAAGAGATTATCTGCACTCCCATGTTTATTGTGGCATCATTCACTATAGCCAAGATAGGGAAACAACTTAAGTGTCTATCAGCCAATGAATGTGTAAAGAAAATGTGGCATATACACATGATGGAAAACTATTCAGTCTTTAAAAAGAGGGAAATTATGCCATTTGTGACCATATGGGTGAACCCAGAGAATATTATGCTAAGTGAGGTGAGCTAGACACAGAAAGAGAAACACCAAATATTCTTACTTATATGTGGAAGCTGCAAAAGATTGAACTCATAAAAGGAGAGCATAGAATGGTGGTTACCAGAGGCTATGGAGTGGCTGGAAATCGGGTCAAGGGGTACGAAGTTCCCGTTAGACAGGAGGAATACATGATAATTATTTGAGATGATGGACATGTTAATTAGCTTGATTCAATCATCCTACATTGTATACATACAGCATCACTTTATACCCCATAAATATATATATAATTATAATTTGTCAATATTCAATAAAAATAAAACAGGAAAAAGTTAAGAAGTTAACATTTATTGCTTGCTAACCAAGTGCCAAGGATTTTTCTTGGATGCATCCATTAAATCCTCATAACAACCTCATGAGCTAGGTAGTGTCAGTATCCCCATTTTACAGATATAGAAACTGAGGCAAGAGAGTTTCAATAACTTGTCCAATATCACACATTAGCAAGTAGTGGAGTTGGGATTTGAACCTTGAAATCCAGCCTGAATGTTCCACTAATGAGAAAAAATGACTGGGTACTGGATTGACTAAATTGACCGTCTAATTTGGTCCTCTCTAATTTTGTAAGGCCAAAGAGAATGAGTCATACACATTGCTTGGGGTCTTTGGTTTTTCTATTCCATTCAAAAAATGCCTCAATTTTCCATAAGTGATGAGGAGTTCTTGTTGGGATACCAGTGAAGATAGGAATCCTGCTCTACAAGTAGCTCTTCTGGTAACCACAGAGTGACCAGGCCGCACACAACTGGAATGACATTTGGGAATAAGACGACATGCAGCGTCCACTGCAGTTCTGGCACCTTTATCTTTTGGGCCTCCTGCCACCTATCTCTGTTTTTCCCTAACTTATGGATTCTACTTATGCACAGTTTCTACTGTTTAATCGCTAATACACCCATGCTTTTTCTCTCTGAGTTGTTTATTAATCATTTTTGTAATGGCTGTCAACTAACTTTTATCCCCAGTGTCCCCAGTGTCTTCAGTTAATGTGGCCAAGTGTGAGAATATAATTGGGCATTCATATGGGGAAGCACACTCCCTGCTGACTTACAGGCCACCGCTGCTACTCTATTCAGTCCTTAGATGACATGTCCAATCCTGGACCAATCAGCTGTGGCCAGGAGACCAGGTCAAATGGAAAGAACATTCTAGAACCAGGATCGAAGTGTACTGGGGGCTATTGTCACAGGCATGTTCTGAAGTCTGGCTTGTTCCTTCCAATATTGTTTGTAATATGGCTTCTGAATTTAGGTTTTAAGTGAGTGTGTTATGAAGAATTATAAACTGTCTTTTTCTTTTTAATTTAGAAGTCAGTTGACAATCCCATATTATTCTATTCTTTTGAATATGCCTGCAATATTTCCATCTTACCTTCTTCATATCTAAATGAAATGATAATATATATTCACATCACATCTTTATATATTTAATTTCCTTATGATATTTAGAATGTGATACATATTATAATCCTTTCCTCACCTGATGAGTACTATACCCCTTTTCCCCCCCTCAGCATTTCAATTACGTTTCACTATCACAAACTTTGTGCTGAGTGTTGGATACAGATGTATCACAAGCAAGAGATTGGTATTCAACTGAAAAGGCCTATAAGAACATTTCAGTGTTATCTAGAACATTAACAGGAAGACCAAACTCAGCTCTTACAAAGTATCAATGATAAGAATTTTGGCCAAATCAATGTTAAGATCATTTTTATAGTTGGAAAAACATAGAGCACACAATTACATAGGCTAAAAAAAATCAATAACTTGACTCACATGTAACAGTAAGATAATACATTAAAAGGATGATTTCAAGAATTGTTCTTTTAGAAAAATTCTATAGAAAGATTCAATTTTACCTTAAGACAGACTTGTGACCAATAGCACACATTGTAACATGAGGGACCAGGGTTAGGAAAGCAGTCTGTGGCTATGAAACAGATCAAAACTAACTAGCCATTAGGGAATGAAGCCCATGACCTTCATCTCATTAGTACCAGGCTTAAGCCAAGCTGAATGAGCTATTCATTGATAACATTATGATACCTAACAGATGGATGAGCCTTTACTCTTTACTTAAAAATCTCTTTCTCGGTTCCATATTATTTGAAATAAAATGTGATTATGTTGCTGTTATGTGAGAAGGGGTGGGGAGATACATGGCTTTCAAAGAGACTTCAGAAATCAGACTGAGTGCAGTGGCTCATTCCTGTAATTCCAGCACTTTGCGAGGCTGAGGCAGGAGGATCACTTGAGCTCAGGAGTTTGAGACCACTGGGGCAATATAACGAGATCTCCATCTCTACAAAACATAAAAGACATCAGCCGGGCGTGGTGGCATGCACCTGTAGTCCTAGCTGTTTGGGAGGCTGAGGTGGGAAGATCATTTGAGCGTGGGAGGTCGAGGCTGCAGTGAGCTGTGATTGCACCACTGCACTCCAGCCCAGGTGACAGAGCGAGGCACTGTCTCCAAAACAAAACAACAACAAAAACTCCAGGAAGCAGGGCCAATTAAAAGGAGAAAAAAAAGGGAGAAAATCAATTACTCTGTTTACTTTGTCTAAGTAGGGAGAGAATTGAAGCTCCTAAAACGTGAGGTGACATGCCTAATGGTTCCCAGTGGTAGTGGCAGAACTGGATTAGAACACCAGTCTCCTGGACTTCACTCCTGGGCACTTTCAATTTGTGAAGGGCTAGCTCATGGAAAACGTAATCCTTGAATTTTTCCAGGACATGAGGGACCTGTCTTATCAATGCAGGACAAGCATAGTGTTAGGAAAAGGGTGTTAAGCGTTTGTTTGTTTGCTTGTTTGTTTGTTTTGAGACAGAGTTTCGCTCTTGTTGCCCAGGTTGGAGTACAATGGTACAATCTTGGCTTACTGCAACTTCTGCCTCCTGGATTCAAGTGATTCTCTTGCCTCAGTCTCCCAAGTAGCTGGGATTACAGGCGTGCACCACCATACCCAGATAATTTTCTATCTTTAGTAGAGACGGGGTTTCACCATGTTGGCTGGGCTGGTCTCAAACTCCTTACCTCAGATGATCCACCTACCTAGCCCTCCTGAAGTGCTGGGATTACAGGCATGAGCCATCACGTCTGGCAAGAGCTAAGGTTTCTAAAATGAAGTTCATGCAGCATCGACATTCCAGGATGGAGTACAGTGAGAAGTTCTGAATGACATCCATGAAGGTGGGAGATGGGGTGATGAGAAGCTTAAAAAATTCTCTGGAGAGCGAGTACAGCGATTGGTTTAAAACATTTTCTATGTAAAATGACTTTAGCTTCGGAATATTTGGGAATGTAGTAACCTGAAATCATTTTGGGGTGGACAGGTTTGGGTATAAACAAATAAATATAAAGAAAAATAAAGGAGTGAGCTCATAGCTGAGTGTGGGATGTCAGGGAAGTTATAGACCTGAACCTGAAGCATGGATTTGGTATTTACATGTGGCAGGGTGGAGGAAGGTGGGGTGAGAAGGTGGGAGAGTGGTAGAGGATGATGAGATTAAATGATGCCGGAAAGAAGGCATTCATCATGAATCATTAACAAGCGAGTGAATGGCGGAAGGTGGAAGGGATGGCAAAGAAGCCTCTGCTAGTATATTACCATTTAGTGAACAGATGGGAAAGGTCCAGTAAATAGTACACATTTACGTGAAGAATAAAATCATGTTACCTAGCTTCTAATAATGTGTTTTGCCTCTGTTTTGGATAGTGGCACCAAAGGATTCTTTGTAGAAAACTTTGACAGCAGCCTTTAAAGTCATTATTCCTATAAGTGAGTACTTTCAAAATCTTTACTATCCTGAACCATATCTTGAGAAAAATTGAGATGAGGTTTCAATAATGATCTCCGGAGGAGAAAGACAGTGTATTGTAGAGAGCCCCAAGTCGTTCTTATTTCTATTAGTGAACCTCTGTCAGTAGACCTTCTAGGCAAGCCTTGCTCTTGAAGCACTCTTCTGATTGGTTCATGTTCCCAGACACCTTCTGGGAAGAAGGATGGCATCATGTACCCTGGATGTTTGTCCTTCAAGAATCAGTTTAGCCATCACTTCTACTGGAAAGCCTTTCCTTATTGCCACTGGTGCTCAGCTGTGTTTGCTCTACATACCTCTGCTATAACATTTTCCATGTAACATTACTGTAACATAATGCCCAATTTACTACAATGTCTCTCTCACCAGGCTGAATTCCTTGTAGCTGGGGCCTAGTTTTGGTCACCTGTTTATTCCCAGCACCTTGCACAGCACTTAGCACAGGTAGGCCATTAATACACATTTAGAGACTGTCGAACCAGTATCTCTGAAAACATATGTACAACAGAAATATCATCTAGAAATTTTCTTGAGAGAAGGAATCTAAAATGGATTTTTCAGAAAGGAATCTAAAATTAATTTAGTTTCTTTGGGGGCAAGGTCTTAGTTTTGTACATAGCTCATGCCCTTTCTTTCTTTCTCCTCCTGTAGTTTGCCTTTGGCCATTTCACTGCTTATTATTCAAGGGCTGGAGAGAAAAGGAGAGAAGCTGAAATTCAGATCAGTTAATTAAGCTGTTTGGGAACAGCTCTGAAAAGGGTTGAATGTGGTGGTGGGTGAAATCAATAGTGAACTGGTGGTTTGAGATCATCTATAGCTCTCACTACCCAGTCTTCTCTACTTCACACCCCTCAATCAACGGCTGTTCAACATATGAAGCATTTTATAAGTTCATTCCAGCTTCACAGGGTTTGTCCCTTTGTTCTGGAGTACCTGTTAAGGCATATGTCCTGATTTTTGGTTTGGAGAATTTGGTCAGCACACCAACATTAGATATATCGGGTGGTCTGCTTCTATAGGGTAATTTCATGGTCCTAAGGAAAGAATTTAAGAGTTTATTTTCTGAAACTGGTTCAAGAAACATTCCTTAAGTGAAAAAATTCAATCAAGAATAATATTCCCTACATTTTGGAGAAGGATTTTTAATATAGAACTTCCATCTGTGATATATTTAAATTCTAGGCCTCAGGCAGCAGTTTCAGAAAAGGGCCTCCTTTACCCTTTATTAGATGCAAAATAAATAGTCTACTCTGCGTATGGGGACTTCCGCTTACCTCCCCACCCCTGCGAAATCTAAGACATGCTTCCCTCATTCCTAAAATCACACATGCTACTTTTTTTTTTTTCACACAGAAACTCTGCTATTGACATCAAAATATTTATTAAAACTTTAATTACTCGAATTATTTTGTAAGTACTCCTATTCAGTAGAAAAGAAGACCGGTGAAGCTGTCCAAATGGCGGCCTGCAGTCAATGCGCGGAAAGCTGTCAATACCGAAATGTAATACTCTCTTGATCTAGTTTTGACGCTTTAACAAAGACAGGTTTTGCCATTTAGGACCGCTCAGCCATCTTGACTGAATACGTTAAGAGGGTAGTCCTGGACCTGCTTATTGCCAAGGGACTTTCACAGTGATTTCTAAGTCACTGTAAGAATCTCAGCCTATCACTCGACAGAGGCCTAACATGTTGGAGCTGTCAATAAAGATCCACACTTTGGAAGCGGAAAGAAGGCACAAGTTTTATATGCACACTTTCTTTATTATGCATTCTTCCAGCCATCAAAGAGGGGAACATTGTACTCTCCCAAAGCTTACAACTTTGTTACTTTTCATGACCTGTAGCATGTATTTAGCCTTTGGGTAATGTTTGTGCAAGACTAAGGCCCACTCTTTAATGGCTGAATGCATACATTTCGCAGCACATGGTGGATTCGCTGCTCTGAGAATTGCCTTTAAAAAAAGTAAAGTGAAAAATAGACAAAGAAATCTGGAACCTTAGCGGTGTTTCCTATTTGTTTGGACTGTTCTTGAACCAGCTCTGAGGCGGTGACCGGGCCATTGAAAAGATGCACCTGAAACAGGATCTGCGGGCAGCTGCATTTGCCACCCGGCTTTATTGCTGCTTTCCAGCGGCGAAGGCGCAGCAGCAGTAACAGGGAAGCCAGAGCGAGCCTCCCCGGCAGCGGCGGCGGCGGCGGCGGCACCGGCACCAGCGCAGTTTCCCCTCTCCCCAGCCCTGACTCTACGCGCACATGCGCACTGCGCCCGCAGCCCTGGACCATTTGTCAGGACTACTCGTGAGACGGAGAAAAAAAAAAGAGAAAATTTGGGGGTAAGAAGCGGTTGATCGGATCTAATCTCTAATTAATCTGAAGATTTGTCCGTGCAAAAGCCATTCATTTATTTTTCTGGGTGAGGATGAAAGTTAAGAGCCCTATAGAGGGAAGGAAGCGCACCCTCGTCTTGTGAAACAGATCAGGGGAGGGGAGGGACAGAAGGGGTTTCTCCCCCACTTCTCTGCGCCTCTGGGAAAGAGGAGAAAACTTAATCCCGGGGAAAAAAGTGGGCAAGTGACTCGGAAACGGCTGGAGAGGGAGTCTCTGGGCATCTCACTCTGAAGTAGTGAGTGCGAGTGTGAAAGAGGAACAAAAGAGAGAGAAAAGAGAAAGGAAAAAATGGGGGGAGGAGAGACTTGTATTTTTTTCTTTGCGCGCACACGGGGAAGGGTGTGGGGGGCCGTGCGGAAGGGAGCCGGGGCGAGGCGGCCGCGTCGGGCTCAGGCTGGCGCGCAGGCGGCGGGATGCGTGTGGCCCCCTCCCCCGCGCCCCCCGAGCTTGTCACTTTGGTCGCTTTCGTGACACCGGGCGCGGGGTGGGGGAGCGCGGCGGCGCCGGGCTCTGCCGGGGTGCGTGTCCGGGTGGGCGCCGCGGAGCCGCAGCCCGGGCGGCGAGCGCGGCCGCCGAGGCGGGGGGCGCCGGCGGGGGGCGCGGCGGCGGTTCGGGGGGCGGGGTGGCGGGCGGGGGGG
>NC_037671.1:154710500-154711117 GCF_003255815.1 Theropithecus gelada
CGCGGGCTCCCGGCCCGGCCCGCGGCCCGCGCCCTCTCCCGCGCGGACGGCCGCCGCGGGCCCGCGCCGCCTCGCTTCCCAAAGCACTTTCCTGCCTCGGGCAGAAATAAACCGGAGGGTTTATTTTTGTGCAACTTTCCCAAAATGGCGGAAATTGGAGCTGATCTATATGAAATTCTCACACACTCGGTCGGGAAGAGGGAGGCGGCGAGGAAGCCACGCAAACTCTCGGCCGCCGAGCCCCGCCGCGGGTCCGTGTGTGTGCGTGCGTGTGAGTGTGCGTGTGCGCGGTGGGAGTCGGGCAGGCCTTTCCGCCGCGCACACACACAGCACACGCCGGGGAGACGCGCCTGCACATTCAACCAGTCCATTCTCCGCAGCCCGAGAGGGGAGAAAGTGGCCCGGCCTCTTTTCCCACTGCCTCGGTCTCCCGTACTTGTACTTCTCGCGCTCGCCCGCCGGCTCGCTCGCTCTCCGGTGCGCGCCCGGCACAAAGGCCACACGGGCGGAGGGGGCCGCAGGGGCGGCGCGCGGGGCTCGCGCCTCCCGCCGCACCGATCCGCGTCCCCGGCCGCCCCCGCGCCCCCCGCCGGCGCCCCCCGCCTCGGCGGCCGCGC